>NC_053435.1:59846467-60119053 GCF_007990345.1 Gossypium hirsutum
TTTTTAAATCATGAGATATAATAAATTTTGTGAGACAACATCAGAATTATTTCGGGTTCCCCTGTTCTGACTTTGAAAAATCATAAAAAATTGGATAATCATAATTATGGGATTAAATTATATGTTTAGAATTTTTAATGAGTATAGTTTCAATAGAAATAAATGGGAACATCATTCGAATTCTGTACGAGAAGATAATTAATTTTTAGTGAAGAAGGGTCACAACTGTCAGATAGCAGAATAGGGGTAACTTTAAAGAATAAACTGTACTTATTGACTAAACCAAAAATTTTGAAAATTTTATGGTAAGAAGATATATGAGTCTAGTTTCAGGGAAAATTATTGTATATTAATTTAGAGTTCTATAGCTCCAGATATAAATAATTTAGTGACTATGATACAGATGGACAACTTGAATATTCACAAAAGTAAATAATAAAAATTATAGATGATGTTACTTACAAGTGTGTTATATACATTAAGGATGTGGAATGGAGAGGAGGAGGAGAAAAATATATATGAATATCCAGCTTGCATGGCTAATTTGCATGTTTTAGGCTTAAGGACTAAATTGAATAAAAGTAAAACTTCATGGGCAATTTTGTAAAAATGTCAAAATGATCAAATTGAAGGGAATGAATTGTTTTATTATCTAAATTAATAAATTGAATGAAATTGTCAATTTAATATCGGGTGAAAATTGAGAAAATGGTAAATTACCAAAATGTCCCTAAATCTTGATATTTCTACAATTTCGCTAGGTAAGTTTATGTAACTTGAATTATATTCTTTAATGCTTGAAATATATGTTATTGATGTGAATATGATTTGAATGTTCATTGTATGAAAATTGATGAAACATTGATATATTTGATAAAATGGGAAGAAATCCCGGTTGAATGAAAGGAAATTTCGATGGATCTCTAAAAAGGAATTGGCGGTAAAAAGGATCTAGCCCAGATGGGTGATCCTATCCTGATATAGCCCTCCCGAAGAATATGTGGAAAATGGATTTAGCCCGGACGGGTAATCCGAATTAGGGTCTGAATTTAGCCTGGACTGGTAATTCAGATCCAAGCTCATTAGAGTAATTGTCGTTGCAGGGGATTTAGCCTAGACTGGTAATCCCGGCAATACTCTATGAGTTTATATTACAGGGGATTTAGCCTGGACTGGTAATCCCACTGTAAGGATGAGGTTCGCGGGAATGTACTCTCTGATATGAAATGTGTAAGACCATGGTTGAAAGATACCATGGCAACCTGATATGAAATGTGTAAGACCATGTAAGGCCATGGTTGAAAGATACCATGGCAACCTGATATGAAATGTGTAAGACCATGGTTGAAAGATACCATGGCAGCTTGATATGAAATTTGTAAGACCATGGTCGAAAGATACCATGGCAGCGTGACATGAAATGAACAAGACCATGGTTGAAAGATACCATGGCAACATGACAGAAAATGAGTAAGACCATAGTTGAAAGACACTATGGCATCATGTCAAAGATAAATAAGATCGTGGAAGAGAGACGCCAAGATATCTGTTGAACAACTAATATTCAGGTAATATGTACCAGATGACAAATAGTTATATGAATTGGTTGTACAAAATGGTTGTGTGAAATGTTTATAGGAATTGGTCATATGGAAATATATGTACAAAATAGTTGTATGAAATAATTAAGAAGATAGATAAATGAAATAAGTATAGATACATGGAATTTAATTTATGTTAAGTTTAATACGAACTATTACCAAAGTAAATATACATAAGATATAAGGAAATGATGATGCATGAAATATTGATATAACGAAATGAATGATATATACTTATGAAGAAATAGTAAGAGAATAATATATTTTGTGACATGTACATATATAATTATCTTTGATATGTTGATATAAGGAAATTATGTAAGTTGAGACTATTATTGAACTTAAGTGTGATATGTTGAGAAAATAGGTATATCATTGTTGAATTTATATGAAGTATGTGCAAGTATACTAACAATGTTGTTGTATAATGCTTAGACAAGTGCCAAGCTATTGATTGAATGGTAACATGTTTAATTATAAGGAGCATTGAAATGGTAAGTACTTAGATGAAAATATAATTTAAGATTTTGCGAAATTTTTTTTATCCCGATTCAATTCCGGTTGGTTTTTAATGTATGTTTGGGGCTTCGAGGGCCCAATAGAGAAACATTATGGTTATTTTCAAAATATGAATAATAAATGACTCAAAATTATCTGAAAATGTTTAGTAAACTCCGGTAATGCCTCGTACCTTATTCCGGCAATGGATACGGGTTGGGGGTGTTACACCAACGGACAGGTAACATATCTAAACGTGATGAAATGCCTCAAAACTATATGGTTTCATGTGAAATATTTGACGTTTGGGGTATCGATTTCATGGGCCCATTCTCCAGTTCATTTGGGAATAAATACATCTTAGTAGCAGTTGATTATATGTCCAAATGGGTGGAAGCCCAAGCTCTACCTACTAATGATGCTAGAGTGGTAGTACGTTTCCTTAAGAATCTCTTCTCGAGATTTGAAACACCTAGAGCAATTATCAGTGATAGGGGAACTCATTTTTGTAATACCCAATTTGAAAAAACTCTTAAGAAATACGGAGTTCATCATAGAACAGCCACTCCATACCATCCTCAAACTAATGGACAAGTTGAAGTGTGAAACCAAGAAATCAAACGGATCCTTGAAAAAATAGTAGAATCAAACAGAAAAGATTGGGCAATGAAAAGAGATGATGCCTTATGGGCTTACAGAACTGCTTTTAAGACTCCCATAGGGACACCACCTTACAGACTTGTTTATGGAAAAAGTTTTCATCTACCATTCGAACTAGAGCATAAAGCTTTTTGGGCTATTAAATTTCTAAACCTTGATCCCGAACTTGCAGAAAAAAATAGGTTGATGCAGCTGAACAAATTTGATGAGTGGCGAGCCAATGCATACGAAAACTCACGTCTATACAAGGAAGCAACAAAGCGGCACCATGACACTCGTTTAAAACAACGAAAACAATTTGAAGTTGGAGATCTTGTCCTGCTATACAACTCAAGACTCAAATTGTTTCCTGGGAAACTTAAATCACGATGGTCAGGACCTTTCGTAATTCGATCTGTTCTTCCATATGGTACAATAGAGGTAAGTCGTCCATCACACGGTACGTTCAAAGTAAATGGACATCGTCTCAAACTTTATAATGGTGAGAATTTTAAAGACGATGGAGAGGAGCTACGACTCCACAAATTGCCCTGAATAAACCAACAAGGTAACAGTCGAGCTTAGACTATAAACAACGCTTCTCGGGAGGCAACTCGAGTACTAACAGTTTTAAATTAGTTAAATTTCAATTTTTAAACATCTAGGTCACTAACAGAGTCTTTGAAGCACAGGTTCCCAACTCCACACGGCCGATCACACGGTCATGCTTCAGGCCGTGTGACAACTACGGAAGGAAATACGACCGTGCAATACGGTCGTGCGAAAATAGGGTAAAAGTTATCTTTCCCAACACGGGATGTGATAAGTGGCCACGGGCGTGTGACTGGCCGTGGTCAAATCTGCCAAATGAACACGGGCGTGTGACACGCCCGTGTCTAGCACTAGTGGACAACACTATCAAAATAATACAGGCGTGCGCAGAGCTACACGACCGTGGGAGAAGCGAACCACATCACACACGGTCATGTAACATGATCATGTAGCCACAGGGCCAAGACATATGGGCGTGCCCGAAGGCCGTATGATGACATCTCACTTCGCGACAAACACGGGTGGGACACGATCCACACGGGCATGTGAATCAGCCGTGCCACTTGAAAAATTAGATTATCTATCTTATTTTATTTTTATTTTATTAATTTTTGAAGATTCTTTTATTTTTAAACACGGCTTATCTTTATGATTGCTATCAAATTAGTCCCCCAATTCTCCTTTTGTCCTTTAGAATTGTGTTTGTCCTCCAGCTTTATTTCCAACAACTCACTCTCGCTAATCCAGGAATTTCATCCATTTTTAACTCAGGAAGTTTCACTTTTCTCCCTATCTTATGAACTTACACTTACATTTGTCAAAATATCTATCTTTGTACATTGAGGACAATGTACATATTAAGTGTGGGGGGGTATTCATTTTATTATCAGAAAAATCCTTGAATGACTGCCTTGTTCTCTTGAAAAGCTCTCATATCATATTTAGGATAAATTTTGATTGATTTATGATTTTGATTGATATATCTTGAATTAAAACATAGGCATTTATGCATTGATTGTTTAAACTTTAAGACATTAGAGAATCAAGCATGATAAGTTAATTTTTAAGAATTTAAAATTTTAGGTTGTTTCCCGAAAGTTTAGGTATTACTTTGAGTTGGAATTCACAAGTTTTAAACATCAAAAAGCCATAATTTTTGTGAGATTTTTTTGAGCCTTTTGAGCATCTATTAATTCTTTCATGCTCACTTTTTTTATTGCTTTGAGTGTGTCAGTATTGAATTGTTATTCTAGAACTTGCTTGATTATGCATGTCAAGACCACACCATTTGATTTGACATGTGAAAATGATTAAGGCACTTAGGATTAATCCACTCATGTCATGAAAAGCCTACCTCCACGATTAACCTTTAGTAAACCCCGTTGAGCTAACAAGCCATTTCTTGTATTACCCTTAATATTAACCCTTAACCCATTATTATTGAAATCCCCTAAACTAAATTTGATCCCTATTTTTGTCGAGATTTGAATTGAAATAGTTGCTCAGCTATGTCTTGTTCTTAATAATTAGTCTATGTTATTTAATTATGTGTTCTTAAAAAAATGTGTATACACATTAGTAGTAATCTTTTGTTTTTGAGCTTAAGTAGTTAAATTCCATATTCTGAGAAGAAGCTCTGATGTACGCGATTAATGACTAGTCATTTTTCTAGTTAGGTAATTTCTCAATTCAATCTCGATTCTAACTTTTTCTTTCAGCTTGTGACCACACCCCCTAACCAAGCCTCATTACAACCCTCTAAAGACCTTTTGATTGATGTATCATCTCAATTTATAGCGGGGGAGATTTGATTTTCATGTAAGCTTATGGTAATGACTTTTCATTATTGACTATTGAGTGCTTCATTTATTGTCCTTAAACACCTCGGGGGATTTGAGTGAAGCTTTAGTGAGGATGTGAAACTCTGTGACATTTTGAATCAAAGGTAATTACTTAGACGAGGGGAGACACCTATATTTTCATTATAAAGTGCTCAACTTGGAATGTTTGAAACTTTGATGTTCTTTCAGTTGAATTTTCAATGTATGATTACCTATGGATTAGTTTGAGATATTTTCGATAGAGATTATAAGTTGAGAAGAATTTATTTTGATTATGAGTTGAGAATTTTGCTTGAGGACAAGCAAATGCTTAAGTGTGGGGATATTTGATAAACCGTAATTTATACATATTTTTACCCCATGCTTAACATATTTTATGGATGAATTTCCTTAGAATTGGTGAATTCGATGCTCCTAATGCCTTAATTTCATGTTTTATACTTAGGCGAGCATAAGAGAGCGAAAGGAACGAGAAACAGGTCAAAAATGGAGAAAATGGGCCAACGTACCAAATTAACACGGCCTATACCTCCTCACATGGGTAGACCACACGGTCGTGTCTATTTGGTAGAACCGAAGCATGACTCACACGGGTATAACACACGCCCGTGCCATTTTAACAGGCTCAAGCACGGCTTGAAGTAATCGCACACGGACGTGTCCTTGCTGAGCCCAAGTTTAGTCCAATTCGAAAAAGGCCAATTTTGAGGGTTCTTAGGCATTCCAAAGCCTATAAATACACCCTAGAGGAGGAGGAAAAAGGAGACGTGGAGAAAAGGAGGCAGGGAACTACTCAAGGGAAGCCGATTGATCTATCTCAGAAGCCGGATTCACCATCAAGACTGAAGATCTCCCCTCAATTTCCCTTTAGGAGTTTTGGGTTTTCTTTATGTTTTGTATTCATTATTCTTCTGAGATGTTTTCCTTTTTAGTTATGAACTAAATCCCCTAAATACCTAAGGGGAATGAAACCTAAGACGAATCTTGTTATTATTTTCTGAATTGTATGATAAATATTTATCTTGTTCTTAATTATGTGTTCTTAATTCTTTTTTTGATATCCCAGGATACTGATTCAAGATAAGGTCTTATTCAGAGGAGGAATAGACCTTGTCTAAGAGTACATTTATCATAATTAAGCGGAGTTGATTGCGCGCCTAGAGATAGGGTGACAAGATTTTGCCGGATTAGGGTGAAACCTAATAAGGTGATCCATAGATCGAGTTAATGCAACCCTAGGGTGTTAATTAGAGAAAAGTCTCAATTATTCAATCTAGGGATTAGACGTTATTAGTCTTGAATAGGCATAATAACATAACTTAGGGATCTCTACGAAACAAGTTAAATGAATAAATCGTCCGATTCGGAGTCAGAATAACAAGTGAAGTCTAGGTGGATTCTTCCTTGGGTATTGTCTTAATTCAATCGTTTTTTCAAAAGTAATTCCCCAATTCTATTTTCTGTGAATTCTTAGTTTAGATAATTAGTTAGTTAAAACAAAACCCCCTTATTCTTAGGCTAGATAATAAAAAGATAGTCATTACTAGTACTTTTAGTTCCTTTGGGTTCGACAATCCGGTCTTGCTAAAACTATACTACTGTTTGATAGGTACACTTGCCTACATCGTGATAATAGTTAGTTTCAAGAACGATTAAATATAAATATGTAAAACTTACTTGTCACGAAAATCGTGATCACTGAGTTATATGTTTTTGAGTTTGTCAGATTACATGGTGTGCCAGTTTCTATTATTTTTGATAGAGATCCTCGGCTCACATCCTGATTCTGGAGCAAGTTACAAGAAGCTTTGGGTACACAGTTGCATTTTAGTACCGCATTTCATCTGTAGACAGATGGTCAATCTAAACGCATAATTCAAATTCTTGAAGATATACTTAAGTGATGTGTACTAGAATTCGAAAGCAGTTGGGAAAAATATTTGTCATTAGTTGAATTCGCATATAATAACAATTATCAGTAAATGAAACTTTCTATGGTCGTAAATGTAGAATTCCATTGTATTGGACTGAGCACAGTGAGAAAAAGATATATGGAGTTGATCTAATCCGTGAGACTAAAGAAAAAGTGAAAGTGATCAGAGATAGTTTGAAAGAAGCTTCTGACCACCAAAAATCCTATGCAGATTTAAAACATAAAGAGATAGAGTTCCAAGTTGGTGACAAAGTATTTCTGAAAGTTTCACCTTGGAAGAAAGTTCTTTGGTTTGGCCGTAAAGGAAAATTGAGTCCACGATTTATCGGGCCATATGAACTCACTGAAAGAATCAGACCTATTGCGTACCATTTGACATTACCATAAGAACTAGATAGAATTCACAATGTCTTTCACGTGTCTATGTTGCGACGGTATCAGTCAGACCCCTAACATGTTATCTCTCAGACGAAGGTCAAGATTCAGCTTAAAATGACTTATAGTGAGGAACTAGTTAGAATTCTGGCACGTGAAGTGAAAGAATTGTAACGCCCCGTACCCGAGACCGTCACCGGAGTCGAACACGAGGTGTTAACAGACTTAATTCATTACTTAAACAGCTCAAACAATTTATTTTTAAAATTTCCAGTCAAGTTAGCAATATGCGTCACAGTCGCTTAAAAATTCGTATCTTGAGTTCCAAAACTCAAAATGCAATTCCGTAAATTTTCCCTGAAACTAGACTCATATATCTATTTACTAATTTTTTTCTATAATTTTTGTTCAAGCTAATTAGTACAGTTTATTAGTTAAAGTCTCCCCTGTTTCAGGGTTTGACTGCTCTGACCTCAGTATATTTCGAATTAGATATCTCTCTGTATAGAATTTCAATGACTATGAAGTTTGTTTCTCTTAAAACTAGACTCAATAAGGAATCTGTACATATAAATAATGACTTCTAATTATTTTTTTACAATTTATGATGAATTTTTAAAGTCAGAACAGAGGATCTAGAAATTGCTCTGGCCCTGTTTCACAAAAATTTAAATATCTCATAAAATATATCTCATTTACCTATTTTGTTCCATTTGAAAATAGACATAATAATCTTTGATTTCATAACTTATTCATCATTTAATTCCATTTCTACTATTTTTAGTGATTTTTTCAAATTCACGTCGCTGCTACTGTTTGATTGTGCTAATTTCACCTTTTTCATAATTTCCATGGAATAACTAGCATTTAGGCATACATAACACCAAACATGTCTTTGATTAGCCATTCCAACAGCTAATCATTATCAAGCATTTACATACCAATCATTAGCCATATCATAAGATCATACACACAAAATGGTTACGATGCTATACATGCCATACTCAAAATGAAACGTCTAGCTATACCAAAATAATCCTCGTGATAGTGTGCCCGGACCTCCGACGTACTTTACGGTCCCCGAGTTAGCTTGAAAAAACTATAACAAGAAGGAAAATAAAGGGGGTAAGCATTAAGCTTAGTAAGTTTGCATGCAAATAAATAACAACATTCATAAGAACTTTCTTACTACTTGGCATGATACTACATAATGCAACTTCATTAATTGTCATAGACATATTTTAAACTTCTTCACTTACTCACTTACTTAAATACTTACTTACTTAATCAAATTTATTAATACATTTTACTTACCTTTTTCCTTATCAAGCATACATGAACATTATGTACTTACCTTTACTCTTCTAGCATGAACTTGTCTTACCTTTTTAGTATAACTCGTCTTACCTTACCTTACCTTGATATTCTCTTTAAATTTTCCCGTTGAACCACTTGGAATACTAAGGATACACGGGTACCTTACCATTTCCATGACTTGTCATGGTCTTACGTGGTATCCTTTTGAAACTTACCATTGCCATGTCTTGACATGGTTTTACATGGTAGCCTTGCCTTATGAACTCACCAATGCCATGCCTTGGCATGGTCTTACATGGGACCTTTTCCTTATAGTAACTTATCAATGCCATGTCTTGACATGGTATTACATGATTTCCTTGCCTTAGAAACCTTGCCATGCCTTGGCATGGTCTTACACGGTATCCTTAAACCCTAATGTCATGACATTTGTATCCTACACATTCCTAAGGTTCAACCGGGACTTTCTAAAATTTCTTCTCCATCAATTCATGCTTAAGTCTTCTTTAAATAATTTCATAAAATAAATATACACATGCTGGAAATTAACAAAATTAACATAAAATAATAGAATATTGCATCTATTTACCGCAAACTTACCTCGAAACAAAATACGATCAACTATATCGATTTAGTCCACTATCTTTTTCTTTCCCCGGTCTAACTCCGGGTTTTGTTCTTCCTGATCTATAATAAAAAAATTAGCTCATTTAATACTCATATTTATTAAAACAGTCCTTGACCCAAACTTTGGCAAAATTACATTTTTGCCCCTAAACTTTCACATATTTGCATTTTTTCCCCAAGTCTTGTAAATTATACTTCATCCTATTTTCTTATGTTTTATGACATGCTGATCATTTTTCCCTTCTATGACAACATCAAATTTACACTCTAACATGTACTTATGACTATTAGGTATTTTTACCGATTAAGCCCTTTTACTCGTTTTCACTTAAAACCGAGTAGCACAAGTTGTCTAACATAATTTAAGACCGGATATTCTATCATAAAACACCAAAATACAAAAATTTCACCTATGGGTATTTTTCCAAATATGAACCCTAGGTTGAATTATTGCTAGAATAAGCTTAATCAAGTTATCGGGACTCTAAAAACGTAAAGATCATTAAAAAGGGGCTTGGAATCACTTACTATGGAGCTTGAAAGCTTGAAACAAACCCTAGCTATGGAGAACCCTTGAAATTTCGTCCTAATGAAGAAGATGGATAAAAATTGGCTTTTAATTTTGTTTTTAATTCATTTTAATAACTAAATGACCAAAATGCCCTTACTACTAAACTTTCCAAAAATTCCATCCATGTCCAATTTTTGTCCATAGACTTAGAAATTGGTCAAATTTCTATTTAAGACCTCCTCATTAATATTCCAAAGCAATTTCATACTAAAAACTTCTAGAATGCAAGTTTTGCAAATTATTCGATTTAGTCCCTAATCTCAACTTAAGCACTTTATGCATAGAATTTCATCACGAAATTTTCACACAATCATGCAATCATATCATGAACCTCAAAATAATAATAAAATAAAATTTTCTACCTCAGATTTTTGGTTTCGCAACCACTGTTCCGTTTAGGCCCTATTTCGGGATGTTACAAGAATAGAGAAATAAAAAGGTAACTCTAGTAAAAGTTTTTTGGCAACGACATGGTATAGAAGAAGCTACTGGGAACAGGAAGAAACAATGAGAAAACAATATCCGGACCTCTTTACTGGTAAGATTTTCGAGGACGAAAATTCAAAAGGAGGGAGAGTTGTAATAGCCCGTTTTCAGTGAAATCATAGCTGTGGTTTCGGGACCACAAATCAAAGTAAAAAAGAAAATTATTTTAATATTAGTGCATGGTCTGCATTATGATAGGAATAACGTATGAAAATTTCATTAAGAAAATTTTACCTATTACATGTCTAATTTAATAAAGGACCCAATTGCATAAAATGAAAAAGTTGAGTTCTAGTAGCTATAAGTATCAAATAGCTATGGAATTCAAAATTTGAGGTCTTTATATGGAAAGTAGACCATTAAGTGGAGTTAGTAGATAAGTATGATGATTCATCCATGAAAATTTAATTAAAGAAAAGGATGAAATTGGAAATTAAAAGATGAAAAGTTGATAAATTAATAAAAGAAAATATCATCATTTTCATCATATTTCCTAAATAGAAAAAACATGGAAACCCTAGCTAAGAGAAAAGAGCTCAAGCAAGCTTACTTAGCTTAATTAGGTAAGTAATCTTGTTTCGTTTTAAGTAATTTTCGTATTTCTGAGATCGTAATAACTTAGGCTTCCTTTGGATCTTTGTTTAGCATCAGTATAGTGCATTTTCTATTGATTTTTGTGCAATCGCAGCACAAACTCCCTTTGGATGACCAAATTCCAATATGGTGGAAGGGAATAGATCGCACCACACCCTAAAATTTCCACTGCTCCATTTATATCCAGTTGAAAATTTAAAGCTGCAAACGCTTACATGCCTTTTTTGTTATTTTTCATTTATTAATAAATTGAATAAAGAAAACTAAAAAAACACTTTGATGGTTAAAGAAAAAATAATAAACATTTTCCCTATTATTTTATAACAAACTAATATACGTTATTCTCAAAAGAAATTTTAATTTACCATTCCTTGAATTAACTACTTTTAGATTATTTATGTTAATTCTTAATTCTTGATTATTTTGATTTAAAAATGTTAAAAATTTATATTTTATATAAAATATCAAAAAATAAATGTTAATATTTTGTTAAATAAATTTATAAATTCACATATTTTTAATAATTTTATAAAAGTAAAATAATTGTAAAATATTCTATTATATATTATTTCTAATCTAATGTCCTTAATAGTCATTTTCTATTCTCACCTCACTGCTACAGCTGCGTTTAAATCCAAACATACACCCCCACCGTTGTTTTTAATCTCACCACTACAATATCCAATCTCACTACTACAATAACGAATCTCACCGCC
This sequence comes from Gossypium hirsutum, assembly GCF_007990345.1. Taxonomy (NCBI): domain Eukaryota; kingdom Viridiplantae; phylum Streptophyta; class Magnoliopsida; order Malvales; family Malvaceae; genus Gossypium; species Gossypium hirsutum. The sequence continues at coordinate 59,858,218 of NC_053435.1, forward strand.
ACTGCTATTTTTAACCTTACCAGAGGTAAACACACCGCCCATCCAAACTAAGCCTTAATCTAACTATTTTGGAGATTAATTTGCAAAGTATTAAAGTTTTTTCATGGATGAATATGCATGAATTATGAAGTTTTATGTTAGAAATGGAAAGGTTGTTGATAGATAAACAACTTTTGTAAAGGAAATTTTCATGAAATTGTGATTTAGGGACTAAATTGAAAAGATGTAAAATTCATGGAAAAATTCTAATTTTTGTGAAATATATGGGCTGTAAATGTTATATGCAACAATAGGCTAGGCTTGGAATAAGGATTAAATTGCATGAATTTAATTTTTTGAGCCTAGGGATGAAATCATAATTAATTACAAGTATAGGGGCCAAATGGTAATTTTACCTAAGATGTGAATTGGATGGAATTGACTGTGAATTTTATTAAATTGAGTTAAATTAACTGTGAATTTTATTAAATTAAGTTAAATTTACTCGTATATATCCAGATAGACCTAGTTCGGAATTGGATTGGGGAAAACAAAAAGTATCGAAATAATAGTCTACGAACACAAACATTGTCGAGGTAAGTTTGTGTAACTAAATTGTGTATATTTATATGTTTGAATTGAATGTTATATATGTGAATTGTGTAATTGTTATTTACATGAAATTGATTATATATCTGACAAAGACTGATAAATGTCATGTCCCGTTTGAATAAATGAAATTTGATGAATATAGGAATTCCCATCTTGGTTGTAGTCCTGCATATGTTGCGGACACACCATAGCTGGAAAGAGCGTCCCGTTATAAGCTGTAACGTCCAGAATTAGGGCATAGTCAGAATAGTGGTTTTGAGACCACAAATCCAAAATAGAAATAATTATTTTATGATTCTTATAAGGTCTATGATATGATTGCATGATTAAGTGTAAGTTTCATGAAGAAATTCTATGCATAAAATGTCCAATAGAACTTTAGGGACCAAATTGAATAGGATGCAAAACTTGTGTTCTAGAAGCTTTTAGTATGAAATTGCTTTAGATTATAAATTAGAAGGTCCTAATTAGCAATTTAACCAATTTCTAAAAGTTTGGACAAAAATGGAAATTAAAAGAATAAAAAGGGAAAATCTAAGCAAAAATATGCTCATCTTCTTCATTCTTGGCCGAAACTCTTAAGACACCATAGCTAGGGTTTTGTTCAACTTTCAAGCTGGATTGTAAGTGCTCCCAAGCCCCGTTTTTAATGTTCTTTACATTTTTGAAGTCCTCGTAGCTTGTTTTACCTATTTCCACCCTTATTTGAAGTAGGGTTTATGTATGAAAATTTACCCATGTGTTACATGCATATATTTTGATGATTTGTGGAGGAATATGGGAGTTTAATGTGTGATAAACATCTTCTGCTAGGTGATTTTTTATGAAAACACCTAAAAAGGACCTTTTTGTAAAATTTGAAAAATAAATGGTTAAAAATATAATTTGAAATAAAATGTGGGCTGATATGAGTGTGTTATAAGTTTGACTAGGCTTGGCTATCAAAGAAAATGAACACATTTCATTTTACGAGCCTAGGGACTAAGTTGTAATTATGTGATAGTTTAAGGAAAAATTGTAATTTTTCCAAATTGTAATTTATGGATTACTTTGAACAATGTGATGATTGAATGAGCTGAATTTACTATTATAGATAAAGAAAAACGTAGTCCTGACCTAGACCGGGGAAAGAACAAGATTTTGGACTAAATCGTATAAGTTATCCATATTTTGTACCGACGTAAGTTCATGTGTAAATAATGCAATGATATCTCATATTTTTAATATTTTGTTAATGTATGAGTTTATATGATTACTTATTATGTCAAGTGTATGAATGATGTTGTAACCTATGAGCACGAGATTGTGAATGAATTCGACGAACATGAGATGTCGAGAAAATCCCATTTTGAACCTTAGGAATAGCTTAGGATACAATGTGACATGTCACTAGGAACTATGTGGATATGAGCTCATGGATATGTGTGTATATGTGATATGTGAATCCAGGTGCTGGTCTTGTACGTCCTACCGATGGCTGGGTAGCCCGGCATGTGTTGCGGGTACCTGTTAGCTTGTGTGAGCAGCCCGAGTACTTACATCCTTACTGTCAGCTTGTGTGAGTATGTAATGACCCAAAATTCACAGGCACCAAAAAAGTGAGTTATAGGGCCTCCGTCTTAGTGAAATAAGTTCAAAAATAATTATTAGAAATAATTATAAGTCTAGTAAATAATTATAAGTCTAGTAGTGTGTTTAATTAAGTTTTAATTAAGTGAAATTAGCTCAATTTAGAGTAATTAGTAAAAACGACTAAATTGAATAAGGGGTAAAAATTAAATTATAGAATAATAGAAAATAAAAAGGACTAAAATGGCAATTAAGCCATTTATATGAAATGAGGCGGCATATGTGTATTAAAATCTAAGATTTTTTTTAGGTTATATTTAAATATTATATATAATTATTATAATTATTAATTAACATTATGGTTTTATATTAGATTATTATTATTATTATTAGTATTATTATTAAATAAATTAAATAGTAGATAATTGTATGGTAATAAAAAAAATGTACATGTGTAAAAATTATATTGGTACATTTGTAATTTAAATACTCAAATTACTTATAATTTAAGTATAAATATCTTTTATAATAATTAATTGTATTAATTATATTATGAGATTTTTTTATATAATTAATAAATTAAAGTTATGACAAATGTATGGGGATGATAGGGTACAAATGTAATAATATGTATGTGTACAAATGTAATATATGTAATTGATATTAAAATAGATATTTATTAATTTTTATTATGTTAAAGATATTTATTAAATTAAATAAATAAATTATGAGATTTTTTTTTGATAAACAAATTAAATAATGACAATTTTAATAAAATTATTGGTACAAATGTAGAAATATAAGTGTGACCAAATGTAATACTAATATTTATTTTTAAATAGATATTTATTGAATAAATTAAACAAAAAGTAAAGGAAATATAAAAGAGAAATAAAGAAACGAAATTGAAAATGGGAAGAAAGGGAGAAAAAGAGAAAGAAAAAGGGAAAGAAAAATAAAAGACAAAACTAAGGATTTGAAGCTTGAAGCTTTGATTGGTAAGTTAATTAAGTCCTCTCTAGTTAATCTTGATGTTTTATAAGTTCTAAACAAGGTTTTATTGAAATTAAGTTGATATTTCAAGATTTTATAGGTGTTCAAGTAGGGTTTATGTTGAACAAATTATGGAATTAGGGATTAAATTGAATGAATTCTAAGTTAGAATTGAATAAAGGATTAAATTGTAAAAGAAGTTATAAGTTTTATATTGTAGGGAATAAATTAAAGAAATTTCAAAATTAGGAAAATATGCTGGAAATTTTATAGCTAAATATGAGTTTAGACAAAATTTGAATAGAAAAAGAGAGTGAATTGGATTAAGAAAGTAAGTAAGTTTAGTTAGGATTAAATTACGAATAAGGTAGGAATTGTTTAGAAATTTAATTATTTATTATAATTAATGCTGTAAATAATAATGTAAATTACTATTATTTTCGTAGCTAACAAAGAACCCGAAGCATTGGCACGAAAAGGAAATGAGAAAGTTATCGAGGAGTAGTCGCGAAATCCGGGTTTGTATTACTATAATTCAAGTTATTTACTTTTAAGTATTAATTTTAAATTTATTTATTTTATAGTAAGTAAATATTGAGGTAAGTAATTTTATTGAATTGAATTTAGAAATTTGAATTGAATGAGAAATATGTGTTAGTATTATTATAATTCGAATTTAATTATTAGTAATTGTTGAATTTTAAGTTAATATGCATGGTAAGTATTAGTATTAAATTGTATGAAATTAAATTGAATTGTGATTATATGTGAATAATTGAAATGCATATTGAATTGAGAAAGTGCATTGAATTATGAATATGTGAATTGAAAATTGATTGAAAAGTGGAAAAATGATTAAATTGAAAATGTGAGAAATTGCGATTGAATTGAATTGAGATTTATATGTGATCCGAAAACCCTATTAACTAGTTGGGCTGAGTCGGATATAGTTGGCATGCCATAGGATTGGAAGTGTTCAGGGATACTTCGACCTCGAGTCGATGAGACACTGGGTGTCATACTATTACTTCGGATAGATTTGATGAGGTACTGGGTACCACTTTACTTCGGCTAGACCGATGAGACACTGGGTGTCAACTATTGCTTCAAACTATCCGATGAGGCACTGGGTGCCATATTGGTGTGGTTGGTAGGATCCGTGTATCCACCAAAGTCTGAGTTATGTTAATAGGGTGAAAAATTGAAATGTGAATTTGAGGCATTGGAAGGAGAAAAAGAAATTAAAGTATGAATTGAAATTGGAATTGTGATAGAAAGAGAAAAGTATAAGCTAAATGTTCATAAGTGGTTTAAATTCAAGTTTGTGAAAAATACATTGATTGATGAATAATTAATTTGAATTGTTTTTATGAAATAATGAAAAAAAAGTTTGAATTAGTATATAAGAAATTAATTGTTATGTATTTTAATATTTATGTTTTTATTATTGTGGATATAATTTAAATTATGGTAATACCACTGAGTATATCCATACTCAGCGTACGGTTGTTTCCGTGCGCAGGTTAGTAGAAGTCAAGTGTCTCGGTTCAACATCCAGAACATTCCCAACTCTAACACAAAACTTGGTGATCTATTCTTCTTTTGACTAAAAGTGGCATGTACTTAGGAGTTGTTTAGGTCACTTGAATATGTTTTATATTTTGGTTTATAAAGAATGACTTATAATGTTAGATGATTTAGTGAAAGGGTATGAAAAGTTTATGACATTTTGATGTTTTGTTACTAAGTTGAAATGAAATGAATTAAGTTATCAATTAATTTTAAATGAAGTTGTTATAACTATTTAATTAAATAATAAATTAAAGTTTTAGGTGTAATTTAGGTGTATCTATATGTGAAATGAATTGGTTGAAATGCCGGAATTGGTTTGGTTGCGATTTAAAATTGCAGAGAAGGTTAGAAATTTATAAAGGGGTTATATTGATTTTTTTTTAAAAAAAAAGTAACTTAGTAACAGTTTATATGAATTTATGATTACTCTATAACAAGTTTGTGGTTTATTTAAGAATTGTTTGTAAATTATCCGATATGTTCGGTAATACCTTGTAACCCTGTTTCAGCCACGGTTTAGGGTTAAGAGGTGTTACAATTATTGGTATCAGAGCTATTAGGTTTAGAAGGTTCTCGGCCTAAATCGAGCTCGAAAATTGAGTCTAGAAGTACATGCCACTTTTGAGTTGAAACTGAGTCGGGATTTTTGGATGCTGACCTATTTGTTTGTTTCTGTTTTATAGATTAAAGATGTCTGATGAAAGAATAAATGATACCGATGAAGAAATGCATACCGGAGAAGAAGAATCTTATGGGTTAGATGAAACTGAATCGGTATTAACCCGATGAGAAACCAACCTCTTAGAACAGAAAGAAGAAATGATAGAGATGATTCTGATATGTTGAGAAAAACTGTTGATGCACTACAAAGAGTAGCGAAAGCTGTTCCTGCTACGACTTCAGTTCCAACTCAAAGACGGGCCCCTATAAAGGAATTGAGAAAGTATGGTGCCACTGAATTTATGGGTTTGAAAGGAGTCGATCCATCAACTGCTGAAAATTGGATGGAGTCAACTAAGAGAATTTTACAGCAATTAGAATGTACCCCCCCCGAGAGTGCTTGATTTGTGCCATTTCTCTACTACAAGGGGAAGCCTATCTATGGTGGGAATTAGTGGTACGAAATTTACTAGAGGATCAAATAACATGTGACCTATTTCAAAAGGAATTTCAAAAGGAATATGTTGGGGAGATGTATATCGAAGACAAGAAACAAGAATTTTTAATGTTGCTGCAGGGTGACATGTCAGTTTTAGATTATGAGAGGGAATTCTTGAGACTCAGTAGATATGCCTCCGAGTTTATTCCAACTGAAGCAGATATTTATAAAAGAATCCTACGAGGTTTACGAGACGAGATCAAGGTACAGCTGGTATCACAACGTATTACTGAAATGGTAGACTTGATTGAGCGAGCTAAAATGGTAGAAAAAGTGCTAGGCCTTAATAAAAAGACTGAAAGTGTTTGACCAGCTGGGAAGCGTACGGGAACTACCAGTTCGAATCTTCAGCCGAAAAGACCAAAAGAATCTCAGGGTGGTCGGAGATTCAGTTTTAGATCGAAAAGAGGTGGAAGAAGCACAGAGGAGAATGCTGGAAATTAACTAGAGGCTACTTCAGATGTGGTTCTACCGATCATTTTATTAGAGACTGCCCGAAAACTAATAGTGCTATACCAGTAACATCATAGAGATCAGTATCTACAGTTAGAGGCAGGGGATCTGGTAGAGGTGGTTCGGTTTCTAGAGGAGGTGGAGTTAAGAGAAGCAGTGACATTGTTAGCCAGCAATCTGAGGCCAGAGTAACAGCCAGAACTTATATGGTCATAACTCGTGAAGAAGGCGATGCTCATGATGTGGTAACAGGTATATTTCTATTATATTCTGAGTCTGTTCATGCTTTAAATGATCCTGGATCTTCTCATTCCTATATTAATTCAAAATTAGTTGAGTCGAGGAAATTAAAATCCGAAATGTCTAGAGTGTCTATTGAGGTGTCGAGTCCGTTGGGGCAAATAGTGTTAGTGAACCAAGTCTGTCCAAGATGCCCTTTGATTATATAGAATAAGACTTTTCCGGTTGATTTGTTGATTATGCCATTTGGGGATTTTGATATAATATTGGGAATGGACTGGTTATCTGAACATGGAGTGCTTTTAGACTGCTATAAAAAAGAGATTTAGCATTCAGACAGCGAGTGAAGGTCGGGTTGAAGTAAATGGTATTTGTACTAGTGGGCTAGCACAAATTGTTTCAGCAATAAAGGCTAGTAAATTACTTCAGTAGGGTTGTTTAGCATATTTTGACATATGTTGTTAATTCAGATTTAGTTGGAAGCTAGTGCAGTAAAATTTGGACAGTTTGTGAGTTTCCTGATGTATTTCCTGAAGAATTATCGGGTTTACCGCCAGATAGAGAAGTTGAATTTGCTATAGAGGTTTATCCAGGCACGGCTCCAATATCTATACCTCCATATCGAATGTCAGCTACAGAGTTGAAAGAGCTGAAGATAGAATTGCAAGACTTATTAGACCGTGGTTTTATTCGATCGAGCATATCACCGTGGGGAGCTCCAGTGTTATTTGTTAAGAAGAAAGATGGATAAATACAGCTTTATATCGATTATCAACAGTTGAACAAGGTAACAATTAAGAATAAATATCCACTACCTCGTATTGATGATTTGTTTGATCAGTTGAGAGGAGCTTCTGTATTTTTGAAGATTGATTTAAGGTCAGGCTACTATCAGTTGAAGGTAAAAGAAAGTGATGTACCGAAGACAGCTTTCCGTACGAGGTATGGCCATTATGAGTTCTTTGTAATGCCATTCGGGTTGACTAATGCCCCGGCTACTTTTATGGATCTCATGAATCGTATCTTTCAGCCGTATTTAGATCAGTTTGTGGTGGTTTTTATTGATGATATAATGGTTTATTCAAAGTCAGAATCAGAACATGATTAGCATTGTAACAGCCTGATTTAGGGCCAAAATGGAATATTGGTTTTGAAACCATGAATTCGAGGTTGAAAGAAATTATTTTTATTAAGTTTTAGTGTTTATATTATGATTTCATAATTGTGTGAAAATTTCGTTGCGAAATTTTATCGATTGGGTGTTTAATTTGATATTTAGGACTAAATTGAAATAGGTAAAAAAAATGTGTTCTAGTTCATAAAGTACTTGATTGAAATGGGGGTTTTAAGTAGAGGTCCTTAAATGGCAATTAGACCATTATACTTTATATGGACAAAAATTAGGACATGGATGGGATTTTAAGAAAGTTTAGTAGTAAGGGCATTTTGGTCATTTGTATATTAAATGAAATAAAATTGGAAAAATAGCACAAAAATGTGTTCATCTTCATTCAAGCTTGGCCGAAACTTACATGTTCTCCATAGCTAGGGTTTTTCCCAAGCTTTCAAGCTCAATAGTAAGTGCATTCAAGCCCTATTTTTAATGTTCTTTACATTTTTGAAATCCTCGTAGCTCGGTCTACCTATTTCTACCATTAGTTCGAGCTAGGGTTTATGTTTAAAATTTTACCCATGAATGATATGCATATATTTTGATTTTTAATGGTAGAATATGAATGTTTGAAGTTAGGAGAACGATCTTTTCTAAGCGATTTTTAGCGAAAACGAGCAAAACGGCATAATCGGTAAAAATACCTATTGTTCATAACTATGTGTTAGAGTGAGAATTTGATGTTGTCATAGAAGGGAAAAATGATCAGCATGTCATAAAACATAATAATAAGGGCTGAAATTAAATTCTCAAGCTTAGGGGAAAAATCATAATTTTGTAAAAGTTAGGGGGCAAAAATGTAATTTTTCCATAATGTGATTTTTGGATTGAAATAAATAGTATGAGTGTTAAATGAGCTAGATGTGTTGTTATAGATCAAGAAAGGCATGGAATCGATCTCGAATGAGGGAAGGAAAAGGTTTTGGACTAAATTGCAAAATTTCTATATTTTGCACCGATGTAAGTTTGTATGTAAATAATACATTAATTTCATTTACATTTTTATATTTCAGCCTATTATATGTATTTTAGCTAATTTTGAAACATAAATCGACTATTGGAGGAATTGAAATAAGTAATAGAGAGAGAAATTCCGGTTGAACATTCGGAAAAATTGAATAATATTGATGGAGCGTAGCTAGGTCACATGTATGGTGCTAAGTGCACATCATGTGTACAAGAGAGCTACGAGATACTATGCAGTAGTTAGGTCACATGTGTGATACGGGATGTATCCCATGTAGACAAGAGAGCTACGGGAGAGATAAATGTAGCTAGGTCGCATGTGTGATTCCAAGTGAAGGACACCATGTAGACAAGAGAGCTACAAGATAAATGTAGCTAGGACACCATGTGTGATTCCGAAAATAGTATAATTTTAATTATAGTTTGAATGAGATATGGAATTAAATATCAATGAGTCCATTTTCATATAAAAGAAACAGAGAAAGCAAAGGAACACTATATTTTGAGATATTTATATTTGTGTGTGACTTGTTCAGATTAACTATGTGATCCCCTGTTCTGACTTTGATAAATCATTAAAAATTATACAAAAATAATTAAGAAATATAGTTTATATTTATAGATTCCTTATTGAGTCTAGTTTTAAATGAAACATGTTTCATGGCTATTTGAATTGTGTACTGGGATAAATTCAACTCGTAGTGAACAGAGGTCAGATCAGTCAAGCTGTATAACAGGGGAAACTTTAACTAATAAAATGTACTAATTTTATGGACCAAAAAATTCTAGAAAAAAATTAGTAAGAATTTATATGAGTCTAGTTTCAGGAAAATTTTACGGATTTGAATTTCTAGTTTTGTAACTCGAGTTATGATTTATTTAGTGAACATGACGCAAGAGAGACAGCTCAATCAAAGTGGAGTAAATATTGAAATTAAAAGTAGATACACTTGAGTTAATGTGTAAACATATTAGATTCTTTAATTATTATTTATATACTTACTTACTAAGCTATATAAGCTTACTTTGTTTTCTCTCTTTTGTCTTATAGTGTCGTCCGGTATTGCTCGGGAGTTAAGATCGTTGAAGATCTGCCACACTATCAATACTTTTGGGTATTTGAACTAAACATTTCTTTTGAATTATGGCATGTATAGTAGGCTTCGTTATTTTGTTACGTGTCATAATTGCCTAGGTTTAAAATATTGGTTACAATATATTAACAAAATTATTTTGTAAAAGCCATTGAAGTTGGCTAATATTGTTCAAGACATATGTTATAATGATACATTATCTATTTGGATGACATATTTCTATTTCGGTTTCGTTTAATGATATATATTATGAGCTGGTAATATCTCGTAGCCTGTTTCGATGTGGAACACGGGTAAGGGGCGTTACATTTAGTGGTATCAGAGCTATGGTTTAGTCGGTTCTCGGACTAATATAGTGTGTGTAAAAGTCTAGCTATACATGCCATAAATATACTGTGATAGTGTGGTGACTCCTGATTATTCTAAACTGTGTTTTGTTTTAATATAGTAATGGATCCTAATGGAACTGCGGCTGATGATGCTGCTAGTAATGTGCCTGCTCCCGCACAAGGGACCGCGCCTATAGAAAGTAGACCTGAGACATTAAGACAGGGAGATGAGGCTCGGGATGCCTTTCTCCAAATGATGAACAATTTGTATACTGAGTTTATTCGAGCAAACCCAAATGCTCAACGTCCTCCACCCCTCCCATACCTCAGACGGTTCCTGTAGCTGCTCAAGGCATAGATTTGGTAAGAATGAACAAGCCTCCAGTTGACAAGATTCGAAAAAAAGGGGCTGAAGAGTTTAGAGCAAAGATCGATAATGATCCCGAGAAAGCGGAGTTCTGGCTTGAAAATTCTACCCGTGTATTTGATGAGCTCTCATGTACACCCGAGGAGTGTTTAAAGTGTGCTGTATCACTTTTGAGAGATTCAGCCTACCACTGGTGGAAGACTTTGGTAGCAGTGGTGCCAAAAGAAAGGGTTACTTGGGATTTCTTCCAGGAAGAATTCAGAAAGAAATACATAAGTCAGCGATTTATTGATCAAAAACGGAATGAGTTCCTTGAATTGAAGCAGGGCAAGATGTCTGTGGCAGAGTATGAACGCGAATTTGTAAGGCTCAGCAAGTATGCCCAGGAATGTGTGTCCACCGAGGCCATTATGTGCAAAAGGTTTGAGGATGGGCTAAATGAGGATATTAAAGTGCTTGTGGGAATTTTAGGGCTGAAAAAATTTGTAGTATTGGTTGACCGACCTCTTAAAGCCGAAGAATTGAACAAAGAAGGAAGAAAAGCTGCTATTGAGGCTCGAGATGTCAGAAAGAGGCCGATAAGCAAGTCATTTCAATCTCAATCAAAGAGGTCCAAAGAGACAAACCCTCGAATGACAGTTTTAGCTGGGGATTCACACAGAGATCGTGGTAGGGCATATTCGGGGTCTAAAGCTTAAGCTACTTCAATGGCAAGTGTGGGTAATGTGCGATCTAGAAAGCCCGAATGTCAGCAATGTGGCAGGCAACATTTTGGTGAGTGTTGGGGAAATGAGCGAGCTTGTTTCAAGTGTGGTTCTCGTGAGCATTTTATCAGAGACTGTCCGGAGAAAGTTAAAGAAGAAAAATTTCAGAGTGCTAGACAGAGTACTACTGCTAGCAGAGGTAGACCACCGAGAAATACTGGAGGTGGAGCTAGTAGTAAAACTATAATGAAAGATTCAGCAGCGAGATTAGAAGCTAGAGCGCCTGCTAGAGCTTATGCCATACATGCCCGAGAGGATGCTTCGTCTCCCGATATGATTACTGGTACATTTTCTCTCTATGATGCTATTGTTATTGCATTGATTGATCCCGGGTCTACTCATTCCTATGTTTGTATGAATTTAGTATCTAATAAAAAGTTGCCTATTGAGTTTACTGAATTTACGATTAAAGTGTCGAACCCCTTAAGCCAATATGTGCTAGTTGATAAGGTTTGCAAGAATTGCCCATTAATGATTCAAGGTTACTGTCTTCCGGCTAATCTGATGTTGTTACCATTTGATGAGTTTGACGTTATTGTTGGAATGGACTGGTTGACATTGTATGATGCCAAGGTAGATTGTAAACAGAAAACACTAAAGTTGAAATGTGAAAATGGTGAAACTCTGTGGGTTGAAACAGATGAATCAAATAAATTGCCTATGGCGATTTTGCACATGTCTGCACAGAAATACATGAGGAAAGGATGTGAAGCTTATCTGGCCTATGTAATGAATATTGAGCTGTCTGAATTGAAGCTTGAATCAGTACCGATAGTTTGTGAATTTCCAGATGTATTTCCAGAGGAATTGCCTGGATTACCTCCGAACAGGGAGAAAGAGTTTGCCATTGATTTGTTGCCGGGTACTGCACCGATCTCGATTGCTCCATATAGAATGGCTCCTACTGAATTAAAAGAATTGAAGGCTCAGTTGCAAGAGTTAACAGACAAGGGATTTGTGAGACCGAGTTTCTCTCCCTAGGGTGCTCCCGTATTGTTCGTAAAGAAGAAAGATGGCTCAATGATGCTTTGCATTGATTACCGTCAGCTCAACAAGGTGACTATAAAGAACAAGTACCTGTTGCCGAGGATTGATGATTTTTTCAATCAGTTAAAGGGGGCCACAATGTTTTCAAAGATCGATTTGAGGTCCGGTTACTACTCGTTAAGAGTTAAGGAGTCGGATGTGCCGAAAACCACCTTTAGGACAAGGTATGGACATTATGAGTTCCTTGTGATGCCTTTCGGCCTAACAAATGCTCCAACTATATGTATGGACTTGATGAACTGAATCTTTCAGCCATATTTAGATAAGTTTGTAGAAGTGTTTATAGATGACATTCTAATTTATTCTCGGGATGAGTCTGAGTACGCCGAACACTTGAGAACCATATTGCAAATCTTGAGAGAAAAAAATTGTTTGCTAAGTTTAGTAAAAGTGAGTTCTGGCTTCGTGAGTCGGATTTTTGGGACATATAGTCTCAGGTGATGGTATTCGGGTGGATCCGAGCAAGATTTCCGCGATTGTTGATTGGAAACTGCCAAAGAATGTATCCGAGGTTAGAAGCTTTTTAGGCTTGGTCGGGTATTATAGACGTTTTGTCAAGGGATTTTCGATGATTACCTCTCCTATGACTAAGTTTCTGCAAAAGAATGTTAAGTTTGAATGGACTGATAAATGTCAGTAGAGTTTTGAAAAGCTGAAAGCACGATTGACTGAAGCACTAATTTTAGTATAGCCCGAGCCAGGGAAGGAGTTCGTAATTTATAGTGATGCATCATTGACAGGCCTTAGATGTGTACTAATACAAGAGGGTAAAGTGGTAGCTTATGCCTCGAGACAGTTAAAACCGCATGAGAAGAACTATCCTACACATGATTTGGAATTGGCCGCTATTGTCTTTGCCTTGAAAATTTGGCGACATTATTTGTATGGTGAAAAATGCCAAATTTTTACTGATCACAAAAGTTTGAAGTATTTGATGAATCAAAAGGATTTGAATCTGCGACAGCAAAGATGGCTTGAATTATTGAAGGATTATGAGTTAATGATTGATTATCATCTGGGAAAAGCAAATGTAGTTGCTGACGCTTTGAGCAGGAAATCTCTTTTTTACTTTGAGAGCCATGAATATAGGGTTAGCATTGTCTGATGATGGGTCAATCTTAGCAGAGATGAGGGCTAAGCCGTTATTTCTCCAGCACATTTGTGCAGCTCAAAAGAACGATAGTGAGTTGCAAACCAAGAGAACTCAGTGCGAATCGAGTTACGACTCAGATTTTCGAGTTGGACCGGATGACTGTTTGATGTTTCGAGACAGGATATGTGTACCGAAAAATGATGAATTGATTCAGAAAATATTACATGAGGCGCACAGTGGTTGTTTGTCGGTTCACCCTGGTAGCAAAAAAATGTATAATGATTTAAAGAAGTTATATTGGTGGCCAGGCATGAAAAGGGACATTTCTGAATTGTAACCAACTGTTTGATCTATCAACAAGTAAAATCTAAGCATCAAGTGCCTTCAGGATTACTCCAACCGGTAATGGTGCCTGAGTGGAAATGGGATAGGATTACCATGGATTTTGTAACCGGTTTGCCTCAGACTCCTAAAAAGAAGGATGCTGTCTGGGTAGTGGTTGATAGATTAACAAAGTCGGCTCACTTTATACCGTTACGTACCGATAACTCGCTTGATAAATTAGCTAAATTATATATTGTTGAAATTGTGAGGTTGCACGGGGTACCTATGTTTATAATATCAGATAGAGATCCGAGGTTTACCTCGAGATTCTGGAAAAAGTTACAAGAAGCTTTGGGTACAAAATTGAACTTTAGTACCGCGTTTCATCCACAAACAGATGGTCAGCCGGAAAGAGTAATCCAAGTACTCAAAGATATGCTTAGATACTGTGTTTTAGAATTTGAAGGCAGTTGGGAGAAATATCTATCTTTGGTTGAATTTGCCTACAATAACAGTTTTCAGTCAAGTATACAGATGGCACCGTACGAAGCCTTGTATGGTCGCAAGTGTCGGACTCCTTTATATTGGACCGAACTTAGTGAGAAACAGATTCACGGGGTTGATCTAGTTAAAGAAACCGAAGAGAAAGTAAAAGTAATTCGTGATTGCTTGAAAGCTGCTTCAGATTGACAAAAGTCATATACAGATTTAAAAAGAAAAGAGATTGAATTCCAGGTAGGTGATAAAGTGTTCTTGAAGGTATCACCATGGAAGATGATTCTGAGATTTAGCCGAAAAGGCAAGTTGAGTCCGCGTTTTATTGGGCCGTACGAGATTACTGAGAGAATTGGACTAGTGGCATATCGGTTGGCCTTACCGGCAGAGTTAGAAAGAATTCATAACGTGTTTCATGTATCAATGTTGCGATGTTATCGTTCTGATCCTTCACATGTGATTCCTCCAACAGAAATTGAGATTCGATTGGACTTGACCTATGATGAGGAACCGATTAAGATTTTGGCCCGAGAAGTAAAACAGTTGAGAAAGAAAAGTATCACTTTAGTGAAAGTGTTATGGCAAAGACATGGAGTAGAAGAAGCTACGTAGGAACCGGAGGAAGCCATGAGAAACAGTACCCAAATCTCTTTACCGGTAAGATTTTCAGAGACGAAAATCCCTAAAGGGGGGAGAGTTGTAACAGCCCGATTTAGGGCCAAAAAGGAATAGTGGTTTTGAAACCACGAATTTGAGGTTGAAAGAAATTATTTTGATTAAGTTTTAGTGTTTATATTATGATTTCATAATTGTGTGAAAATTTCATTGCGAAATTTTATCGATTGGGTGTTTAATTTGATATTTAGGACTAAATTGAAATAGGTAAAAAAAATGTGTGTTCTAGTTCATAAAGTACTTGATTGAAATGGGGGTTTTAAGTAGAGGTCCTTAAATGGAAATTAGACCATTATACTTTTTATGGACAAAAATTAGGACATGGATGGAATTTTAAGAAAGTTTAGTAGTAAGGGCATTTTGGTCATTTGCATATTAAATGAAATAAAATGGGAAAAATAACACAAAAATGTGTTCATCTTCATTCAAGCTTGGCCGAAACTTACATGTTCTCCATAGCTGGGGTTTTTCCCAAGCTTTCAAGCTTAATAGTAAGTGCATTCAAGCCCCGTTTTTAATGTTCTTTATATTTTTGAAATCCTCGTAGCTCGGTCTACCTATTTCTACCATTATTTCGAGCTAGGGTTTATGTTTAAAATTTTACCCATGAATGATATGCATGTATTTTGATGTTTAATGGTAGGATATGAATGTTTGAAGTTAGGAGAACGATCTTTTCTAAGCGATTTTTAGCGAAAACGAGCAAAACGGCATAATCGGTAAAAATACCTATTGTTCATAACTATGTGTTAGAGTGAGAATTTGATGTTGTCATAGAAGGGAAAAATGATCAGCATGTCATAAAACATAATAATAAGGGCTGAAATTAAATTTCCGAGCCTAGGGGAAAAATCGTAATTTTGTAAAAGTTAGGGGGCAAAAATGTAATCTTTCCATAATGTGATTTTTGGATTGAAATAAATAGTATGAGTGTTAAATGAGCTAAATGTGTTGTTATAGATCAAGAAAGGCGTGGAATCGATCTCGAATGGGGAAGGAAAAGGTTTTGGACTAAATTGCAAAATTTCTATATTTTGCACCGATGTAAGTTTGTATGTAAATAATACATTAACTTCATTTACATTTTTATATTTTGTCCTATTATATGTATTTTAGCTAATTTTGAAATATAAATCGACTATTGGAGGAATGGAAATAAGTAATAAAGAGAGAAATCCCGGTTGAACATTCGAAAAAATTGAATAATATTGATGGAGCGTAGCTAGGTCACATGTATGGTGCTGAGTGCACGTCATGTGTACAAGAGAGCTACGAGATACTATGTAGTAGCTAGGTCACATGTGTGATACGGGATGTATCCCATGTAGACAAGAGAGCTACGGGAGAGATAAATGTAGCTAGGTCGCATGTATGATTCCAAGTGAAGGACACCATGTAGACAAGAGAGCTACGAGATAAATTGGCTAGGTCACATGGGTGGTACTAAGTGTTCACCATGTGTACAAGAGAGCCGAATTATATGAAATATGATAGTGGGGCAGTGTGCTGAAACCATCAAGTATCGAGGATTGATCTGAATTGTTCAACGGGATAATTTTACGGTGGCATTGTAATCATGGACTTATACTTGTGATGTATGAAATGTGGTGAAAATGAATTGTGATATGTATGCTAAGTGAGGTTAATACAAAGAAAGTGTGAAAGAGTGAATTTGCAATAATACTGTTTTAGACAGTAGCAGTGACGTGACTTTGAAAAATCACCAAAAATTGTATAAATTTAATTATCGGTTGAATGAGATATGAAATTAAATCTCAATGAGTCTATTTTCATATAAAAGAAACAGAGCAAGCAAAGGAACTCTATATTTTTAGATATTTATATTTGTGTGTGACTTGTTCAAATTAACTATGTGATCCCCTGTTCTGACTTTGATAAATCATTAAAAATTGTACAAAAATAATTAAGAAATATATTTTATATGTATATATTCCTTATTGAGTATAGTTTTAAATGAAACATGTTTCATGGCTATTTGAATTGTGTACTAGGAGAAATTCAACTCGTAGTGAACAGAGGTCAGATCAGTCGAGCTGTAGGGGAAATTTTAACTAATAAACTGTAGTAATTGGCTGGACCAAAAAATTCTAGAAAAATATTATAAGAAGTTATATGAGTCTAGTTTCAGGAAAATGTAAACGATTTGAATTTTGAGTTTTGTAACTTGAGTTATGATTTATTTAGTGAGCATGACGCAGGAGAGACAGCTCAATCAAAGTGGAGTAAATATTGAAATTAAAAGTAGATACACTTGAGTTAATGTGTAAACATATTAGATTCTTTAATTATTATTTATATACTTACTTACTAAGCTATATAATCTTACTTTCTTTTCTCTCTTTTGTCTTATAGTGTCGTTCGGCATTGCTCTGGAGTTAAGGATCGTTGAAGATCTGCCACACTATCAATACTTTTGGGTATTTGAACTAAACATTTCTTTTGAATTATGGCATGTATAGTAGGCTTCGTTATTTTGTTACGTGTCATAATTGCCTAGGTTTAAAATATTGGTTACAATATTTAACAAAATTATTTTGTAAAAGCCATTGAAGTTGGCTAATATTGTTCAAGACATATGTTATACTGATACATTATCTATTTGGATGACATATTTCTATTTCGGCTTCGTTTAATGATATATATTATGAGCTGGTAATACCTCGTACCCTGTTTCGATATGGAACACGGGTAAGGGGCGTTACAAGCATCTTAGGGTTGTGCTATAGATTTTACAAGAGAAGCAGCTATATGGAAAGCTCAGTAAATGCGAGTTCTGGTTACCAGAAGTGGTATTTCTGGGACATGTAGTATCTGCAGATGGAATCCGAGTTGATCCGAAAAAGATTGAAGCAATTTTTCAATGGAAAGCATCGAAGAATGTATCTGAGGTACGCAGTTTTCTTGGTTTAGCTGGGTATTACAGTTTATGGTTAAGTCCGGTCTAGTGCGTGCCAAAGAAAAGAGGTATCACAGTCATTGAAAACCAGAATAACAAGTTGATATCAGCTAGAACAGTTACGAGATGGAGAATTTGTATCGACTACCGGAAGCTGAACAAGGCGACTAGGAAAGATCACTTTTGCAACACCCTTCACCCGTATCCAACATCAGGATAGGGTTCGAGGCGTTACTGGACTTAAACATTCATAACATGCAAAATCGGGCTACAAAATTTCACTAAAAATTAAAACATATCAAACACATGCATATCGACCCTTATATAGGTCTTTGAAATCAATAACATACATTGGGGTGGTTCGGGACTAAACCAAGAACTTTGAAAATCTTTGGCCAACTTAACTAATTTTCTTGCTTCGGAGAGTCACACGCCCGTGTGGATTGGGCTGTGTGGTCAATTTCAAGGCTATTTTCCAAGCCAATTGTCACCCTTAATTACCTACATACACTTATACATTTTCATATCAATTGACATGGCATATTTGAGTAATTATATATTCACAATCAAGACACAAGCATGGCATTCTTACAACAACACATAACATATTACCAACCATGCATGGCAAACAAGCATATGCATATCACCAATATCAGACATAACATGAATAGCCAGATTTATAAGTTAGAATCATTAACTCACTAAAGACTAATATATTTGGCCAAATTATAATAACACATGTTATAAAACTAGGTCCTATACATGCCACTCACTTGATAATTCTAGCATATGTGTTTATACTGTCAAGGTGTTGGCTTGATAGTGTGATGCTGCCTCCGATGATCTCCAACCCTGAGTTAACCTGAAAACACTAAAAGAAATGGAAAGGAGGGGGTAAGCTTTACGCTTAGTAAGCTCGCATGAAAATAATAAGCAATTTACTAACATGCTTTCCATAGTAAAACTATCCCAATTGTACATTTACACATGTTCTGGTTAAGCTATTTTCTTGAGTCTCAGTCACTAAATCATTTATATCTGGAGCTATAGACCACCAAATTAAGATCTGTAAATTTTTCCAGAAGCTAGACTCATATATATTTCTGCAATAAAATTTTCAGAATTTTTGGTTTAGTCAATAATTACAGTTTATTATTTAAAATCTCCTCTATTTTTCTGTTTGATAGCTTCGATCACTCTTCACTAAAATTTAATTATCTTTTGATACCAAATTCAAATGAGGTTCTTGTTTCTTTCTTATGAAAATAAATTCAATAATTAATCCAACCATATAAATTATGTTCCTTAACTATTTTTTTACAATTTTTAATAATTTTTACAATTTAGAACAAGGGATTACAAAATCAGTCTGAACCAGTCTTACAAAAATATAAATATCTCAAAATAAAGAATTCCTTTGTTTGCTCTGTTTCTTTTATATGAAAATAGATTCGATAAGATTTAATTCCATATCTCATTCCATTTCTAGTTCAAATTCTACTATTTTTTTTATTTTTCAAATTCACTCCCCTGCTGCTGTTTGAGACTATTTATCCCAAATTTCATTCCTTCACTAAAATTTCTTATTATCGACTTTCAAGATAATACTTATCCATATTCATCTTATCAAAAATTCAATCACATATCTAAATCATAATTCAAAACTCATATATTCATATTCCGGTATTATCCCACATTTTTTTTTCACGTTAAATTTCATTTAGCAAACTTGTTTCTCCCGGTGAACACTTCGGAAGGTAACAATATCCGGTGGTTTTAGCACATAGCTCCACACTATTGGGTTAACATGTAATTGTGGCATATGCACTTAGCGCCACTTTTCAAATTAACATGTATAACTGTGGCATATCCATTTAGCACCATGTTACATGTTTAACTGTGGTATATCCACTTGAGATCCTCGTAACAAGATCTAGCTATTTCTACCATTTATTTAAGCTAGGGTTGATGTTTGAAAATTTACCCATGTGCTACATGTGTGTATTTTGATGTTTAAGGAAGGAATATGAATGTTTTTTGTGTGTTAAACAACTTTGACTAAGTAGTTTTCGGTGAAAACACTAATAAAGACTAAATTGTAAAAGTTATAAAATTTGTCATAAAAGTGTGATTTAGTGGAAATTGTGGGCTGCTATAGTTATGAAAATGATTCGGCTAGGCTTAAAGTACAAATAAATTGAATAAATTTCATTTTACGAGCCTTGGGGCTACATTACAAATATGTGAAAGTTTAGGGGTAAAAATGTAAATTTTTAAAAGTATGATTTTTGGGACAATTTGATTAATGTGAGTAATAAATAAGTTATATTTGAAATGTTAGATCAAGAAAATCGAGATTCGGGCTTAAATCGGGAAAGTATGATATTATAGGCTAAAATGGAATAATTAACTGTGTTTGGATTCGAGGTAAGTTCGTATGATAATAATAATGCAATGTTAGGTTTGAATTATATTCCTTACTATTATTGCATATATTGTATGATTTAATATATTGAAAAAATTGATGGAATGGTGTATATGATGTGAAAATATGACATGGAAGAAAATTACATGAAATGCAAAAAGATGATGATACATGACAAGTGATACATGAAATATGTGATATATGTTATGTAAATCCTTAAAAGCTTATTTTCTATTTGAGTTATGCCCTATTATGCTATGAACGGGCAATTGGTACTATGGATAGTGAGATCGACACTTCGAGTAAGTTCGACAGAGATGTGGTATCGAAAAATCCCATTTGAACCTTGGGAATAATTTAGGATACAATGTAAGATGTCACTAGGAACTATGTGATTATGAGCTCATGAGATTATGTGTATATGTGACTATGTGAATCCGAGTACTGGTCTTGTATGTTCTACCTGTAGCTAGGTAGTCTAGCATGTGTTGCGGGCACTTGTCAGCTTGTGTGAGCAGCCCGTGTAGTTACATCCTAACTGTCAGCTTGTGTGAGCAGGCCCGTGATTAGCTCAAGAGCGAGCAATGTGTGATATGTGATATGAGGTAGCATGTGGCTACGTATGAAGCACTTTGTGCAAGCTTTCTGTGTATCCGACAGTATTCTGAGTGTTCAACGAGTAATGTAATGGATAATGTGATGAAAGACCCAAGGAGGGCGTGTTAAAGAAAGTAGGGTTATGTGATATACTACAAGTGAGTACAGGTATGTATGCTAAACTCATGAGCAATGCCTTGATGAAGAATGACTTATGGTGAGAAAGTTTATGTATATGTATATATATGAACATATGATAAGTATGCAAAAAAGGCTTGAATGATGAATAATATTTATGGATATGTTATTATGTCTTTGTGTAATTGAACATGGAATCCATGAAATGGCGAGTTCATGGTTAGTTGAAAATGAACTTATGATAGTTATCATCATATTGCACTAAAACAATTTTGGACAGCAGCAGTAGTCTGAACTTGAAAATCCACCAAAAATTGTGGAAATCGAATTAGAGACTGAATAAGATATGAAATTAAATCTTATTGAGTCTAGTTTCACATTGAGGAAACAGTGTAAGCAAAAGAATTTCATATTATGGGATATTTGAATCTTTGTGAGACAGGGTCAGAATGATTCCGTACTCCCCTGTCTTAAATTTGGAAAATCACTAAAAATTTTAAAACAATAATTATGGATTATAATTCATATGAATAAATTTTTAATTAGTTTATTTTTAAGAGAAATAGACGGGAACACTATCCGAATTTCGTACTATGAGATAATTAAGTTTTAGTAAAGGAAGGTCGAAGCTGTCAAATAGCAGAACAGAGGTAACTTTTAAGAATAAACTGTACTTATTGGCTAATCCATAAATTCTGAAAATTTAATGGTAAGAAGACATGTGAATCTAGTTTCAGGGAAAATTATCTGATCTTAATTTTGAGTTTCGTAGCTGAAGATATAAATAATTTAGTAACTATGACTTGAGAAAATAGCTTGACCAAAACATAAGTAAATATGTAATTATGATTGTATTACCTAGATAAGCATGTTGACATATTTCTTATTATTTTCATATGGACTTACAAAGCTATAAAGCTTACCCCTCTCCTTTCCATTTCTTTTAGTGTTGTCAGGTTAGCTCGAGGTTGGAGATCGTCGGAGGCAGTATCACACTATCAAATTATCAAGCCGGAGTATTAATAAACCTTAAGTGTTTTCAAGTGAGTGGCATGTATAGAGACTTAGTACTTTATGATATGTGTTTCATGATTTGGCTAATTGAGTTGGCTTATAATGATTCATTTATATAGAGCCATGAGATATGGATTATATTTGATCATTGGGCTATAAACCTAATTGGTTTTGCTTAATTGTTCTAATGTTTTGATGATATGCATGTTGTGATGGCTTAATATCGATGAATGTAAGATATGGTATGTATATTTGATGGATGAACTTTGACCAATATATGTGACCATATTCTTAGTATAAAAGTGTAAATTTAGAGTAAGTTAATGATGTTAATGAACATGACAAGGCTAAATGAATATGTTTTGGTATGTCTAGACTTGATGTAAAATGAGTATGAGAAAACAAGTATGATATACATGCAAATGTTATGTTTGTAACATAATTGAGGATGTTTAATCTTTAATTGGATACCATGTTTTATGCCTCTGATGTTGTATAAGTGTGTGAGGGATTAAGGTTGACCAAGGCTTGGAAAATAGCCTATGTGTTGACCACACGGACAGAGAAACGGCCGTGTGTCTCAACTGTGTGGAAGACACGGCCTAGCACACGAGCGTGTGTCTTGGCCATGTGACCTTAAATTATTACTGACATCATAAACAGAGAGGTACACAGGCTGAGGACATAGGCATGTCCGAGCCACATGGGCGTGTGTGACCACATGGCCTACCCACACGGGCGTGTGACTCTCCAAAACTAGAAAATTTTCTAAGTGTTGTAAAAAGTTCGTATGTTTTCGGTTTAATCCCAAACCACCCCTGATGTATGTTGTGGTCCTCGTAGGCCCATATAAGGGATGATATGCATGTGTTTGAATTTTTTGAATTGGTTGAAATTTTATGGCCCGATTTTATGAAATTGTGTACGTTTAAGTCCAGTAATGCCTCGTACCTTATCCCGGCCTCGGGTACGGGTAAAGGTGTTACAACACACTTGGCTTTTGGCATTAATCAAAATCCATTATTTTTTTCCTCCCTGTACATCGGTTGCTTTCCATTCTATCATTCTATTTTTTTCTTTTACTTTCAACATTTTGGCTTATTTTTCTTCCAAGCCCTTTCCCTTTTCCACTTTTCACAATTTCCATTAAAAGCCACTTCCATACTCCATCTAGCATGATTTATTTCATGCTTAACTAAAACCCCTTTTAGCCTTAGTCCAGATATCACTCCGAAAAATTAATCGTGAGATATGAACCCACACTAATACTTTGCAATTCAGTATTCGGTATCTCTCCGGTATATGGGATAGTACAAATTTGTCCCTTAAAGTTGATTCAGTTTTAATTCAAAAAGCGAGTGTTGGGTTTGAATCGTTTGGCGTATAGTTGGGAAGTTGAGTCGACCAAGCTAAATTCAAAATCTCAAGAAAAAATTGGCGTGTTCAGGTAGGAAAAGCTAGTTGGATTCCGTCAAGGGAGACAGTTATCGGGTTTATACAACCCACACGGTTGAGGCCATTGATTCAAGTTGAGCTTTTTAGATCGTAAGACTGTCACGTGGTTAGAAATTCAACAAGGGTCGATTTGCATGTTGTACTAGAACAGTCTACAAAAGGAAAAGTTGGTGGTTTGAGGCGTCCTCGACTGCTATAACCAACTTATCGATTGGAAGGAAAAACCTTCTTTCAAGGACCAGTTCATGTTCAGGGTGTACCGAGGCTAAGGCTAAGCTTTTGTTTACCCATCTACTTTATTTGCTAAAATTTATTTTTACAATTTCAAATTTGTTTTCATTTTATTACATTACATATTTATTTGTTTTATTTACTCTATCAACTTAAACCCCTTTTTTTAAGCTTGCAACGCACAGGTAGTGAGCACAATTGTATTGTGACAATAATTTTGGTCACAAGAAAAAGGCGAAATTGGATAATCAACCCCTTTGGATTCGACCCTACTACTCTATACTGCTATTTAGTATTATTTTGTCGTAGGAATTTATACTTGGTGGTTTCCACGCCCCATCAAATTTTGGCACCATTGTCAGGGATTGGAAATAATTTTCTAAGTTTTTGTAACACCCGTAACCCGTATCTATCGCCGAAATAGGGTTACAAAGCATTACCAAACTTATTTCATAAATAATCATAGAATTCACATACAGTTTCCATTTCCAAATATAAATCATTCATAATCAATCACATTGTCCCTAATACAAGCCTACGGGGCCCAAATCATGAATTAGAAGTGGTTCGGGACTAAACTGATAACTCAAGAAATATTTTTGAAAAATATAGAAAATTTTACAAAATACAGGGGACACACGTCCGTGTCACAGGCCGTGTGGACATTCAAAATGGGATCACATGGTCGTGTCCCAGCCCGTGTCCGACCCCGTGTAACTCTCTGACTTAGGTTACATGGCCAACCACACGCCCATGTGACTAGCTTGTGTACCCTTCGAAATGGCCTCACGCATGTGTGCCAGGCCATGTGCTAGGGCGTGTCAAGACTGCAGGGTATACTGACTTATGCCACACGGCCAAGTCACACGCCCGTGTGCTGGGCCGTGTGGAGCATACTGACTTGGTTTCTAATTAAACACCAGGGGACAAACGGCCGTGTCACCTAATTGTGTCACACATGACTAAGACACACACCCATGTATCTGCCCATGTGGACAAAAATAGGCTATTTACCAAGTCATCTTGCCCACCCAAATTTGCATTCACCTACACAATTCAAATGGCATATAACATGACATAAATAGGCATTCAAACCAATCTCAAACAAGTCTAATTCATGCCAATTCCATACCAACAACCACAAGACACTCAAATATCACAATAAGCCATTCAATTCATACCAATTTCACATTCTCAAATCATCTAAATAGCCACTTTCAATTATGGATGACTTCACCTAAAACCTCAAGCATACAAATATCAAATTTCAATCATTTGGTACTCCAAATACCAACTCACGATAAACATTTATATAGCAATTATACACAACATATCAAAAGCACATTTGCACATATATATTTACATCACCAAACATGCCAAAATAAGCCAATTTACGAGGTTATACACATAACCAAGCATTTAACATTTACAAGCCAAATCAAATGGCTAAATCCATTACCAAACTATAAACCATAATGACCATAATTCCTATACATGCCGTATAACCAAAATCACAAGTTCAAAGTACCAAAATAAAAGCTTGATAGTGTGATGAGATCTCCGATGACTCCCAAATCCGAGCAAGCTTCGATATTCACTATAAAACACGGAAAAGTAAACGAAGTAAGCTATAAAGCTTAGTAAGCTCGTATGCTTAAAGTAAAAATTTCCATATAAATACAATTTAAGCAATTAACATATCATAACACAACTCATATTGATCCACAAACCTATCACATATTCATTCACAAGGTTAGATATGAAATTCACAAGTTTCTTCAACTTAATGCTTGTACATTTCATGTACATACCTGTATCAACTCATATCAATTTCATACTTACCCATATCCTCGATATACCCATTGAACCATTCGGAATAATATCGAATACCGGGAATCTTGCACCCTAAGTGCCAAATACATAGTCGAAGCTATCTTAATCTCATATCTCATATAATGCTCACTCTCGAGCTATCAATGGGTCTGCTCACACAAGCTAATGGTCATGACGTAGCTACATGGTATTGCTCACACAAGCTGATAAGAATTCGCAACACATGCCGAATAACTCAGCCACCGGTAGGACGTACGAACCAGCACCCAAACACATAAGCCTGATGACATGTCATTCGTATCCTAATCTATTCCTAAGGTTCAACCGGGATTTCACATTGCCAAATCTTTGTCAAATAATAAAGCATTTAAAATACAATTATGTTAATGCTTATTAGCATACGAACTTACCTCGATTCGTAAAAACAATGAAATGGATCGACTAGTCCAATACTTTGTTTTTCCCCCCAATTAGATTCGAACTTCTTTTTTCTTGATCTATATAATATCAATTTTAACTTATACAATTATCATTCTATTCAATTTAGTCAAAAAATCACATTATGACAAAATTACACTTTTTCCCTAATAGTTTAACATCTTTACAATTTAGTCCTTAGCTAATAAAAATACAAATTCATGCAATTAGGTACCTACCCATGCTAGCAGAATTTCCTTTATTATCATATTAGCGCATATTTTTCATTTATTTCACATTTCTACCACAAAATTTTAATATTTCACAAATAAATCCCTAATTGACAAATTTATCCAAAATCTCTTAACAAATGTTATTTTTCTAACAACAACCATTTATTTTCTATCACATATTCATCAATGGAAAAACCCTAAACCTTTAAAAATTTTGCAAAATAGTCCCTGGCTAGCTGGATTAAGCTACAACGACTCCGAAAGTATAGAAATCATTAAAAACAGAATAAAAATTACTTACCAATCAACCCTCAAAGTGACCGAACCCTAGATGAACAAAAAATGGCTTTCATTCCCTTGAATGCTTTGTTGGACAAGATGATAAGAGATAAAAATTGTTTTGTTTTATTTATTTTAACATTAATTTACTAATTTACATAGTTAACCTTTTTAATTTCAATCAAATTACAACAATACCAACTTCGTAAATGTCCACTAACAAACTAATGGTCTAATTACCACATAAGGACCTCTACTTTAAGGTTCCATAGCTATTAGACACCTTTAGCTATTAGAACACCACTTTTGCACTTTACGCAATTTAGTCCTTTTTATTAAATTAAGCATTCAAACGATAAAATTTCTTAACGAAATTTTCACACAATAATACTATCATGTTGTAGACATTAAAATAATAATAAAATAATTATTTTGGCCTTATATTTGTGGTTTTGAAACCACTATCTTAATTTGACTAAAAACAGGTTGTTACATTTTTGTTTGTTTTCATTATGACCAGGGTAGAACTGAGGAATCTAGAATTTGAACTGAAAATAGAGAAGTTTTGGCTCAAACATTACGAAGAGAAGCTTTTCAATGCGGTAAATGACGACATCCTGACTTTGAAGTAGGATCTTATAGCAAAGATATTTTCTCATTTGACGAACCAAACGAAATGATAGATCAAACTATATGCCAACTCGCAACAGCTCTAGATGAGCAATAGCCACTATGCATAACTTACCCAGTAGGTGAAACACAGTTTGAGATAAATTCGGGATTAATTCCTTTATTTCCATTTTCCACGATTTGAAAAACGAGAACCCCCATACTCATTTGAAAGAATTTCGCATGGTTTGTTTAAGCATGAAACCAGAGGGAGTAGCTGAGGATCAAATTAAACTATGAGTTTTTCCTTTTCCATTAGCCGACTCAACTAGGGAATGGCTATTTTATTTACCTCTAGGATCTGTTAATACATGGACTGATATGTCTCGGCAGTTTCTTGATAGGCTTTTCCCAGCAGCTCGAATAGCCGAATCAAAGAGAAGTAGAAGTCGGAATACAACAAAAAAAAGAAGAGTCACTCTATGAATATTGGGAGCGATACAAGAAGTTGTGTGCAAGTTTCCCATAACATGGCCTGCTTGAATAGTCACTCTTACAGTATTTCTATGAGAGGTTATTCCCTATGGAAATGAATATGATTGGTGCCGCTAGTAAAGGGGCACTTTTGAACATGACTTCTCAAAAAGCTAGGGAATTAATTTTGACAATGGCTGGGAATTCTCAACCGTATCGACCATCTATTGAACCTACAATAAGGGCTTGTAAGCTAAGTACTCCTTCCGTAGTAGATATGACTGGCAAGCTTACTAATACAGTTAAAAATATGTTGGCAGGAAAAACAAACCTAGCTCGGTCGTGTGGGATTTGTATCAAGCCTAATCATTGTACCGACTTGTGTCCAACTTTACTTTAGGACAAAACAGCACAAGTAGTAGCCGTTAGAAGCTTTCCAGGGCCACCTCAAAAGCGTTATGGTCCATATTTGAACACGTACAATGCAAGGCTGAGGGACCGCCCAAATCTAAGCTATGGATCTAACACTTGATACAATCAGCTGTATCAACCAAGACTACCTCCGCCTCAACAATATCAACCTCCAAAGTCATCTCTTGAAACCATAGTAGAAAGGTTAGCCGTTAGCACTAAAAAGCTCCAACAAAATTTTGAAGCGCACTTCCGATAAATTGATCAGCAAATAAGTAAGCTAACACTTACGATTAGCCATTTGGAGAACCAAGGAAAATTGTCATCTCAAATCAAGCCGAACCCACGTCAAAATATGAGGGCCATGACCGTAAAAGATGAAACAGATTCAGAACTAGTGTCTGGCACGAGTCGTGACCATGACACTAAACAAGAAGAACAAAAAGCCGAACCAGCAGCTCTTACAAAGCCAACACCACAGAAACCATTTGTTTTATCTCCCCCATTCCCTGGAAAGCTTGCTCAAGTTAAAAAAGAGTGATAGGAAAAAGAAATGATTGAGACATTTTGGAAGTAGAAATCAATATTTCTTTATTTGATGCAATTAAACAAGTTCTACGCTATGCAAAATTCTTAAAAGAATTGTGCATCGAAAAAAAATCCAAGGAAATGGAGGGTCAATGTGGAAGAAAACATTTCTACATTATTACAAAGGAAAATCATGCCTAAGTGTAACGACCAATGTATGTTTTCTATATCCTACAAAATATGTAATATTCGCATATGTTTTCTATATCCTGCAAAATATGTAATATTCGCATAAAGAAAGCCATGTGTGATTTGGGAGCATTTATTAACGTAATGCCTTTATCTATTTTTAAATTGCTAAACACGGGTCCTTTGAAAGAAACAGAGGTGATTATTCAATTGGCATATAAGTCGTGTGTATATCTAGAATGGGTTTTGGAAGATGTCATCGTAAAGGTAAATGAACTAATTTTTCCTACAGACTTTTACATCACTGATATAGAGGACATTCACTCAAAAAATTATTCCGATATTCTACTCAGGAAACCATTCCTAAGCACCGCACGTACAAAAATTGATGTGCAAAATTAAACCTTCACTATGGAATTCGACAGAGAGATGGTAAAATTGAATGTTTATGAGGCGATGGGCCAGCCTAGTACAATGTCGAATATTTCTAGTATTGATATTATTGAACCACTAGCAAAATTTCATTTTGAATATCATGAAGAGGATGGGTTACAAACAGTGCTTTACAAAAGTTTAGACCTCGAAACGATGGATAAATTGGAAGAGTTGATGACATTCAGAAAACTGATTCATGAAACTATAATTCTATTGGAGACTCTACAATTTCCTAGAAGCTAAGGTAAATACTTTGAACTTTCTCCGTCCAAAACTAAACTGTTACTTTCTATTTTGTAAACCCCAGAAATAGAGCTTAAACCATTGTCAGAACACTTGAAATATGCCTACTTGGGTAATGAGAACACATTACCGATGATAGGTTCCAGTAAAATTTCGGTACTAGAAGAGGAAAGTTTCATTCGAGTCTTGAGAGACTGCAAAGGGGCAATCGGGTGGACAATCACCGACATAAAAGGGTTAAGTCCCTCAACTTGTATGCACAGAATTTCAATAGAAGAAAATGAGAGCCCAAAGGAAGAAGCTCAAAGACGCCTTAATCCACCAATGATAGAGGTCATGAAAAAGGAAATTCAAAAATTACTTGATGCTGGGATGATCTATCCAAATTTTGACAGTAACTAGGTTAGCCCAATTCATGTGGTACCTAAGAAAACCGGTATGACCGTAATAAAAATAGTAGCAAAATAGAAGACAACATTTACATGCCCCTTGGGCACGTTTGCCTATAGCTGGATGTCGTTTAGACTTTGCAATGCGCCAGCCACATTCTAGAGGTGTATGGTAAGTATATTTTTCGGCTATGTCGAGAAAATAATTGAGGTATTTATGGACAATTTCACAATATATGGTAATTTTTTCAATGAATGTCTGTCAAAACTTGTCAAAATTTTGGAAAGATGCCTAGAATTTAATCTCATTTTAAATTATGAAAAGTGCCATTTTATGGTAGATAAGGGACTAATTTTAGGACACATTGTTTGCGCTGAAGGGATCACAGTCGATAAGGCCAAAACTGATGTTATCAACTCACTTTCATGCCCCATGAATATGAGGGAAATTTTCTCTTTTCTTGGTCATGCAGATTTTTACATGCACTTTATAAAGGACTTTTCAAAGATTTTGCAACTGATTTGCAATCTCTTGTAGAAAGATAAAGTGTTCAAATTTGATCAAGCATGCAAAGACTCATCCAATACCCTCAAGCAAAAGCTTGTTTTAGCTCCTATAGTATAACCGCAATGTGCGATGCAAGTGACCAAAGTGTAGGAGCCGTTCTTGGGCAAAGAATTGGGAAGGAACCCCATGTCATATCTTACGCCTCTAAAACATTAGATGCTGCCCAAAGCAATTACTCGACTACTGAAAAAGAATTTTTAACCATTATCTTTGCTTTGGAAAAATTTAGACCATATTTATTAGGCACTAAAGTTATTTTTTTTCTAACCATACAGCATTGAAATATTTGATCGAAAAAAGGGAGGTGAAACCTAGGCTAATTCGATGGATTTTATTGTTACAAGAGTTCAATCAGGAGATTAGAGATAAGAAAGGATGCATGAACTTGGTAGCTAGCCTTTTGAGCCGAATATCCCTTCTAAAAGATGATGCTCCTCTTAAAGGCGACTTCCCAGATGAAAATCTTTTATCAACTCAGGCAGTTTACCCATGGCTTTCAGATATGGTAAATTATCTCATTACATGTATTGTTTCTTCCAATTTATCACGTTTTGAAAAGGACAAATCAAGAGAGACTCACAATATTATACTTGGGATGACCCATACCTTTGGAAAATTTGTTTTGATCAGGTAATCTGACAATGTGTCACAGAGACCGAGGTACAATCTATCCTAACTTTTTATCATTTTATGCTTGTGGACTGCATTTCGGTTTTAAATGCACTACACATAAGGTACTTGAATGTAGACTGTTTTGGTCACACATCTTTCGTGATGCTTACTTATTTTGTAAGACTTGTGAGTGATGCCAAAAAGTGGGTAATTTAAGTCGAAAGAATGAGATGCCCCTAACTCCTATACATGTGTGCACAATTTTTGATGTAAGGGGCATCGACTTCATGGGACCGTTTGTTTCATCATTTCATAATGTTTACATTATTATCATTATTGATTACGTGTCTAAATAGGTAGAAGCTAAAGTTAACCATCATGTCAGTGCTAAAATTGTAGTGGATTTTCTAACAAACTCTATCTTTTCTAGGTTTGGCATGCCAAGAATATTAATCAGCGATAGAGGAACTCATTTCTACAACAAGGTAATTGACATGCTACTGAAAAAGTATGGGGTTACACAACGTGTGGCCACAGCTTATCACCAACAGACAAACGGTCAAGCAAAAGTTTTGAACTGTGAAATAAAGTTAATCCTGCAGAAGATCGAGGACCCAAATCGAATGGAATAGAGCCTGTGTTTAAAAGATGCATTGTGGGCGTACCGTACTATTTACAAGGGACCCATAGGTATGTCCCCTTACCGACTCATATCTGGTAAATCGTGATACCTTTCAGTGGAGTTAGAACATAGGGCATTTTGGGCAATAAAAAAATGCAACATAGAGTTGGACGTCGCAGGTGATTATCGAAATTCAATAGCTCAAAGAGATCCGGCAAGACGCATATGAAAATACCCAAATTTATAAAGACAAAACCAAGGTGTTTCATGACCAGAAAATATCCTGAAAATGATTTTCAATTGACCAGAAAGTGCTACTTTACGATCCCACAATGAGAATTTTTTTAGGTAAGCTTCAAACCAAATGGCTTGGTCTTTTTGTAATTACTAAATTATTCCTCATAATGCAGATGAAATTAAAAGAGAGGAGTCTTGGAAATGTTTTAAAGACAATGGTCAAAGGTTAAAACCCTTTTACGAGAATTTTCAAGTACATGTGGCGGAGGAATTATTCTTTGAAGAGCCAAGCGGTTAAATTTTCATGTCGTCAAGGTAACGATGTTAAAAAAAAGCGTTTTATGGGAGGCAACACATATTTATCTTTATTTATTTAATTTAATTTTGAATTCTAGTTTATTTTAATAATTAAATAAAATATTATTTTAATATGTTTGATCGTGTTATTTTCCAGGAACGTGGACGGAGGAAGTCATTTTTTAGAAGTCGAAATTTCAGTGCATACATCATTTTCAATAAACAAACCCATACCCCAACCCAAAATTTGAAAAGCCTAACATAGCCAAGGAAAAAAAAACAAAACAAACCAAGCCCAAGCAAAAAGTAAATAGGAAAAAAAAGAATAGAAACGGGTCGAACGGCCTAATATGGCCCAATGAAAAGAAAAAAAGTAGGAAAAATTAGAGGAAAAGTTGGCCCAGACGGCCAAAGAAAAAAAGATAGGAAATTCTGACTTTTTTTCTCAAACATACACCTTTCCCTTCCTTTTTCTTTTCCCTCTTCTTCTTCTTCACCCATCTTTTTCCCGAAAACACTAACCCATAAAGCCACCGCCGTTCACCCCTTCACCATCGTTGACCTCTTTGTTATACCTCAACACCATTGACGACGGTACCATCGTCAGTTAAATACCCCCAAAAAACACAACCACTCGCCATCTACGTCATTGTCACCTTCTCCACCTCCCCTCCGTCGAACATCGCCCTTCGCAAGCTAAGTCCACCGTTTTCCCATCGCCATTCACACCACCACCATCGAGCCTACATCAACTACCACCACATCCTCTAAGCCACCCTACATTCTTCCCAAAACCTCCCCCTTCTTCACAAGAATGCCACCACCGTTTGAACCACCCCCTCCAACGTTAAAGAACCGACAAAACCCCCTACACAAGACTATCGAAGTCGTTCACCGCCAAACACTGCCATCCGTCATCGTTAGCCACCACTAAATAGTCATCACTGGTTGATTTTGAGCTTGCAAAAAGATAGGGACCATGGTTTGTACTAGACAATAGTCAGTCGACGTTTTTATGACTTCTCTAAACCAAGGTCGAAAATAATTTTCGGCACCACTAGTCGTCTACCTTGACGACGAAGATCTAGAACCACCATCACCACCAATACATGTTGCTAGACCGAGTCGACATCAACATCGAAGAAGCCTGACACCAGTTTAGATGGAAAGTTCACACGTTCATTTTGACGCTTCTAATGACATAAGGTATAACATTCCAAACTCACAGCCTATTTTACCGTTATTAATGTTTCCTATAGGTCATTTAGATGGAGCTAGCACTATAGATCACAATGACGCTACGCCACAGACCAAAGTGAGCAACCAACTCCACGACAAACAAGGTCAACCACTGTTCATGCTCAATGTACACAACCATACCAACATAATGAAGAGTTAGAGTCAACACCGAACAGCGGCACTGAAGCTGCTGATATACCAAGTCCGCCGCACAGTCTAGTCAAAAATGAGTACCAACCTCCTCAAAATAATAGGCGCGTTCAATGGGGCTGAACCTATACAATGCCGCCAGAACAGAGACTTTGAGGGTTTCTAAATTTCACGACATCAGAACACCAAACAAGATACAAGGAAATTCAAAATCGTCCAATTCCAATCTGTAAATATATCTTTCCCTTTACCCTTGATACACTTAACATGCGTGAGTTGGTGTTTAATTATTTTGTTGCTATTGGTTGGATATCATACCTGAATATTTATTGTGCTGCATATTATGAACTCATGTTTATGTGATGTTTAATTTTGATATGTCTACAATTAAGACTGTTGAAATCCTGAACATAATTAAATTCAGATTGTTTGGTCATTCATTTACTATGTCTATTTCTGATTTTAACATAGCCATGGGTTTCGTTGACCCTGACGATGTTCAACTTGACTTGTACCATACTGCTCTTCTAGAGATACCTAGTGATTTTGATGGCGATTCAGCTTACTTGGTTTTGACTAACTCAATATCCCAGTCTTACAATTCTAAGACCTCTAAATCTTTGTTAGTGCATGAGCTAGACCTAAGGTACATTCATAGGTTTTTCGCTTTTCATTATTCGGGCCACAATGATTCTACGCCTGTCTTAACTAAGACAAAACTATTTTTCTTATGGTGCATGCATTCTGGTTTTGGGGTCAATTTAGGATATTGGTTTGCACATAATTTCATGTTATAATTCAGGCTCATCAACCCATCATACTCAACCCTTACATCACTCATTTAGCTAGAAATATTTTTCAATCCAAAACTGATTTTTCATCGCTAATATATGCTTATAATATGGATCCTTTGGATGAATATTGTTTGGATTCTATGGGTTTGCTTGTCAACACCCCTACTACATTTTATTTTATTCCCCTAGGTAGACGAACCTCTCGAAGCAATAAATTCTTTCGATGAAGATGCAATCCAGCTACTAGAGAACAACAGGAGCAGCCTCCTTTCGCTGTGGATGAACGACTTCATCGCATTGAAGCTCGCCTCAAAACAATGGAAGCTAACATCTCAAGCATCCTCACCATGCTCCAAAGTAGTCACTTCCACCATCCTCTGACCCGTTAAATATACACGGGAGTACACTTTACCTCAACTATTTTTATTCTTTTTGCACATTGTGGGCAATGCGAGCTAAGTGAGAGGGACATTCCATGCTATTTCTTCTTTGCATGTGTTCATTCACTAAGATAATTCCTCAATTCATTTCGAAAATGAACCTCTAATTCTTATGCTAAGTTTGTTTAAATAATTGGGTGAATCATGAACAACTATTGCTTACTTGGTCGAAAAATATTTTGTAGAATTGAAAATGTTATGGCTTAGTCAATATTTCATATAAATTGTTGGCTCTTTTAAACTTGCCTAATGAAAGTACTTATTTTAATAAATAAATAAAAACCTGTTAATGGCTTTGTTAAGAGTGAAGATTTGGAAATGTGATCAAATTGAGTAACCGGAATGAGGTGTTTGGGTTGTCATCTCATATTCTGTCAAAAGATTTGGTGATGAACCGAAACTTGTAACATTTTGCTAACCGAGCTGCCCTAAGAAAAGAGAAACAAATTCATTAGAGACATGCCAAGTTGAGTTATCGGGGTGAGGTGTTTGGTTGTCATCTCATTTCGCGTCAAAAGATTTGGTTATATCTCGAATTTGTTAAAAAATAAATAAAAAAAACATGTCGAGTTGAGTAACTGGGGTAAGGGTTTGGGTTGTCATCTCATTTGGCGTCAAAATACTTGACCATGTCACGAATAAGTTTTTAAAAAAATAAAAAATATATATATTGAGTACGATTGCGTTGCAAGTTTGATTAAGCTTAAATTTAATGAAGTCGTTGAGTTTGACAAACTGTTCGAGATTTTACAAACTGCTTATTGATTGAGTCTAGCAATTATTTATTTTTTTATTCAACTAATTGTTTGCATTGTACTTGACTGAGAAAGAGGGTTTGATTTCAAAAAGGGTTGTTGAATGATTTTTAATAGACATCATGCTTGAAGACAAGCATGGGCTAAGTTGGGAGCAATTTGATAGCAAGATAAAATTTTACTTTTAATACATTTATTTTTGGTTAATTACTGAATAAGGTGCTACTGAATTTAGATTTTTCTTATCAGGAATGAAGTTGGTATGCTGAAATTCACAATAATACAAAAAGGGGCTAAATTGGAACAAAAACAAAATTGCAAGATTGAATATTTGAACTTGGCTAAATAAAGATTAAAGATTTGAAATTGATTGGATAAAGATCAAATTATTTTTGAAATTGTTAAAATTTTGTAATTAGTTTAAATTTGATCTTTAGTTTAATTTTGATTTTTAAATTTTGATTTATCTAGTGATAATGTTTAGAGAAAATCTAGCTAAATTTTAGCATTGGAAGTGTGTATAAATATCTGGTGGCAATAACCAACTAGATACACATAGCATTTGGCATTAATCAAATTCCTTTATTCTTTTTCCTCCCTGTGCGTTAGTGGATTTCCATTCTGTCATTCTATTTTCTTTTCTTTTACTTTCAACATTTTGGCTTATTTGCCTTCCAAGCACTTTCCCCTTTCCACTTTCCACAATTTCCATTAAAAGCCACTTCCATACTCCATTACCATGATTTATTTCATACTTAACTAAATCCCTTTTTAGCCTTAGTCCGGTTATATCCCCAATAAATTAATTGTGATATATGAACCCATACTAAATACTTTACAATTCGGTATTCGCTATTTCTCCGGTGTTTAGGATAGTACAAATTCATCCCTTAAAGTTGATTTGGTTTTAATTTAAAAAACGTGCGTTGGATTGGAACCATTTGGTGTACAGTTGGGAAGTTGATTCAGCTTTGCTCTATTCAAAATCCCGCAAACAAATTGGTGTGTTCAGGTAGGAAAAGTTAGTTGGATTTCGTTAAGGGAGATAGTGATCGAGTTTAAACGACCCACATGGTTGAGGTCGATGATTCGAGTTGGGCTTTTTAGATCGCAAGGCTATTGAAGTCTTAAATTACGGGCACATGTCACATGGTTAGAAATTCAACAAGGGTTGATTTGCAGGTTGTACCGAAACAGACTACAAGAGGAAAAGCTGGTGGTTTGAGGCGTCCTCAATCGCTATAACCAACTTATCGGTTGGAAGGAAAAACCTTCTTTCAAGGAACAAATCAAGTTTGGGGTGTACCGAGGCTACGGCTAAGCTTTAAAATATTTTATTTACCTACTTATTTTATTTGCTTAAATTTATTTTTGCAATTGCGAATCTGTTTTTATGTTATTACATTACATATTTATTTGTTTGATTTACTCTATCAACTTACACCCCCCTTTTTATTTTTTCAGCTCGGAACACACAGGGCGTGGGCACGACTATGCCACAACAATAATTCTGGTCACAAGAAAAATGCAAAATTGGATAACTAGTCATTGTGGGTTCAACCCTACTGCTCTATACTGCTATTTAGTGTTATTTTGTCATAGGAATTTATATTTGGTGGTTTTAATGCCCCATCAAGGATAATTGAATGTGAAAAATACTTAAAAAAATAAATCATAAATGAAATTAAAAAAAATACTCTTAATTTAAAGAAAATAATTGTAATTATCTAAAAAAATGTTTGAAAATGAATGCTTACGTTTGTTTACTAAGAGATTTCAAAAAGATAGCTAGTAAATCAAACCAAAAATACTGAATGTGTGCATTTATTTTGAAAGTTTTTTTAGATAATTATATTTATTTTTTAAAAATTAAGAGTTATTTTTTTAACTTCATGAATTATTTATTTTATTATTTTTCACATATAATTATTTTATTAGGTTATCTAAGTAATAAGTTTCATCATATTAAAAATATTCCACGTATGTAATTTCACATCATCCTATTAATTTTTTTAACAGTACTTTCATCAAATTTGTTACAAAAAGCAATTTGAAAAAAAAAGAACAAAAGTTAATAGCCAAAAAAAGCTCAAAAAAA
Source organism: Gossypium hirsutum (assembly GCF_007990345.1). Taxonomy (NCBI): domain Eukaryota; kingdom Viridiplantae; phylum Streptophyta; class Magnoliopsida; order Malvales; family Malvaceae; genus Gossypium; species Gossypium hirsutum. Next base: position 59,895,749 of record NC_053435.1, read on the forward strand.
AAAAACAATTAGGGTCATTTTGCCAAAACATGTAAGCGTTAACGGCCAAATTTTTCATTAAGCCAAACTTAAATACATAAATACATCAAATTAAGAATATTAAATTAATACAATTTTTTATCATCGTATTGTCATCAATCATAAGTTAGTCTTGAGTTAATTTATGACACAAACTCAATCAATAACATTATTAATATATAAAATTGATGGAGTTAATAAACTGTAGATAATAAAATTAAAATGTAAAAAAGTTTAAAATAAAACTTTAATTATGTGATAAATTTATGGTTTTAATAATTAATTGATATGAGTTCAAATCTCATCATGTGCATTTTTTCTTATTTTTTAATAAAAGACTAAAGTACCATTGAATAATATAACTTCTTCTAAATACTAATTAACATTTTAGTAATTCCCTAACAAAGTTGGCACTCAATTGACTCATGACACCAACTCCACTAGAAATTTAAGTAATGGTAAAATAAGGCTTAAAGGCCTTTTTTTTAAATTAGGGTTTTGGGCTATTTTTAAATTTAATTAGGGATATAGGTCAATTTTGTTGGATGTGCTTTCCAGTTCTCTCTCTTAAGGTTAGGGTTTTTTATTAGGTTTTTCTTAAGGTTTAGGGTTTTAAGGAAGTGTTCAGGGTTTTTGATGAAAACTATTAGGTAATTTTGAAGGGTCGAGGATGTGATAACGCGCCTCAACACACATACATTTCATATGTTATGGCGGGATAGGACCATGATCTTAGAAACCCATCGTGGGGAAATTAGTTTTCGGGGTAACAATGCTTGATACGATCAGGGGTCGAAGTCAACATGAAGGTCCCAACTGGCGACCGTGATTCGGTCACGGGTTTGAGTATAATCGGGGCTAGGTGACAATCATTACACGGTCAGGAGTTCAAGCTTTTTGGATACCTGTAAGCAATGCGCTATATATACCATACATAAGATTGAGGCCATAGTCATACGAAAAAACTCTAAGGACTTCCGATTTTATTAACGTAATTATATTCTCTATTTCCAAGCAGTCGGTATCTCTAACCTTTCATTCTTGTCCAAAGGCCAACACCATCGTGGACACAAGAGGGCTCTGAAGACGATAGCGAATGTTCCGGCACACTAGAGGTCAAACTCGAGTCAGCACGGAAACATTGTAGTTATTAATGGGTTGTGTAATAATGACAACCGTCATAGCTCCGAAAGGAGTATCACCTTTACTGCACCGTAACAGTCGCTCTCTGTCTGAGAGTCTTCTTGCGTCAACGGTGGTGCCGACCATCAAATAAGAATGAAGGTTAAAGGTACCGGTTGCCTGGAAATAGAGAAAAAAATTACACCAATTATAGCTAGAAGCCCCAAAGGTTTTCCATGTAAATATGCCCTCAAACTTCTATATGGTATTTATAGGGCATCATTTTCAAGTATTCGAAAAGAATGAGCTCGTGGCTACATAACAACCATCAACTGGCTCCCCCATTATACCCCAATCCATTATTGCATAATGGCTGAGGATTGAGACCTCCTCGTTACCTTCCACCCTTGACCATACAAAGCAAAATCACCCCATAACTGACTTCCCTAGGATAGGCTTCGAAGGCAATGATCTCATCTCGGCATGATATATGAAATATGTGCGGCTCAGAACAATTTCGCATCACTGATGACTCAAAAATACCTCAAACGTAAAGAAAATATCCTTCGTGATTGAAATTTTTAAGACCAAGAAATGGTTTATAGTGGAGAAATAGAAAGGATTTGAAAGAAATTATATGAGAGGGATGATGAAGCTTGGTATGTGAGAGCCTTTTTATAGGCACATGAAAGGGTCTGTTTGCAAAGGATTATATTCAAAGCATGCTGAAACATATTCTAAATGTATTGAAGTGTTTAAATCGTCTAAAATATTAGAGGTGTCAGGCTTTTCAGCCCAGGGAATTGTGAATTTGTTAGAGGAAGCTCGCCCAGCTGGGGGGCTTTCTAAAACAAATTCACTATTCCCCCAATAGAAAGTACATTTTCGTATGACTATTGTGCACCTTATGAAGCGCAGAATCTTGATAAAATTATTGAGTTCTGAATGCATGATGAAAATTATTTGCACCATACACTATGCAACGAATGTGTGCATTCTTAAAAATAATTCATAGCATGTATTCTATTTCTCCCTACATAATTCTCTTATAAATGGTGTGTAATTTTCATAACATTTACACACATCAAGTTAATATCAAACAACTCTTTACTTATTTTTTATGATTATTCATCCAAACTGTGACCGATATTGAAATAAGTCGATGAGTGAAGTCTGTTATATACTATGACGGTCAAATCTGTAAAACAGATTTTAGGTTGGTGTTTGTATAAGCGAGTCTGTGGAATTAGCATTCAATAGTACCATTCAAATGTATGAGCTACGAACCAGAATTAAGTGGAAATTTGGAAATTGTGCTAGGGAAAAATTACAAGGTTGCAATGCATATTTCTAGCATTTCTTGACCCCTATAAGTATGAGCTATTCTATGTGATCAGAAAGACGCACCTCGAAACAGTCATATCATCGTACATCTCAAGTAGAAATGTTGTTATTGAGTTATATGTTGAGTTCATCGAAGCTAATGGATTTGACCCATCTTCGACCTCCGTCAGGTGAATACAAGTACCGAAGTTCAAGAAAAAAGTCCTACTACACAATTGTACGGTGGCTTTTCTGGCCTCCTTCAAAACGGTTACTACGATGTTCCCAAAACATCTATAGGCAGACATTTATCGGTCTCTGGCATCAATCTAAACTTTGGAATCAATTCCAATCAAGGTATCAGCATAACCCGAATGTAGACACTTGGGCTCAACATTCAATTAGTCCATCCGATTTCAACTTCAGCACTAGGTCGATGTTATGGGGCAGAAGCAATTATACCAGGGGAGGCACCATTTGTATAGAGAGAAATGTTGAGTATTCACTGACCACAAAAGTCTCAAGTATTTAATGATGCAAAAGGAATTGAATCTACGGCAACGAAGGTGACTACAGCTAATAAAATATTATGAGCTGATAATTGACTATCACCCGAGAAAGGCGAATGTAGTCGCTGACGCCTTGAGCAGAAAGTCATTGTTCACCTTGAGAGCCATGAATACTCAGTTGGCTATGTCTAGCAGTGGTTAGGTCTTAGCAGAGTTGAGAGCTAAACTGACATTTCCACAAGAGATTCGTGAAGCTCAGAAAGTTGATAAGGAGTTGCAAGCTAAGATGACTTAGTGTGAGACGGAATATGAATCTGATTTTCGTATTGGTGTTGATGGATGTTTAATGTTCAAAAATAGAGTTTGTGTACCCAAGGGCAATGGAGCTTATTCAGAAGATTCTACGAGAGGGACATAGAGGTTGTTTGTCTGTCCACCCAGGTAGTGTGAAAATGTACAATGACCTGAAGAAAATATATTGGTGGTCGGGGATGAAAAGAGATATTTCAAAGTTCGTTTCCAAGTGTCTTGTTTGTCAACAAGTAAAAGCTGAACACCAAGTACCTTCAGGTCTACTTTAGTCCGTCATGGTCCCCGAGTGGAAGTGGGACTGGATCACTATGGATTTTGTTACGGGTTTCCCGGTAACCCCGAAGAAAAAGGATGCTGTTTGGGTTGTTGTGGATAGGCTAACAAAGTAGGTGTACTAGTGCGTACTGACTACTCCCTTGAGAGATTGGCTGAATTGTATCATTTTGAGATTGTGAGACTCTACGGGGTGCCCTTGTCGATTGCTTCAGATAGGGACCTGAGATTTACCTCGAAGTTTTGGAAAGAGTTACAAGAGGCATTGGGAACAAAGTGGAGTTTTAGCACAGCATTTCACCTGCAAACTGACGGCCAGTCGGAAAGAATGATTCAGATTTTAGAAGACATGTTGTGGTGTTGTGTTCTTCAGTTTCAAGGCAGTTGGGAAAGGTACTTGCCATTGGCTGAATTCGGCTACAACAAAAGTTATCAGTCAAGTTCGAAAATGGTGCCTTATCAGGCTTTGTATGGGTGAAAGTGTCGAACGCCCTTATATTGGATTGAGCTCAAGGAGAGTCAGATTCACGGGGTCGATTTAATCAAAGAAACTGAAGAGAAAGTTAAAGTGATTCGTAACTGCTTGAAGGTCGCCTCGGATAGATAAAATTCTTATATGGATTTGAAACAGAAAGAGATCAAATTTCAAGTTGGCGATCGAGTGTTTTTAAAAGTATCCCTGTGGAAGAAAGTACTTGGATTTGGTAGAAGAGGCAAGCTGAGTCCTCATTTCATAGGACCCTATGAGGTTTCTGAGAGAGTTGGGCCTGTTGCCTATCGATTGGCTTTGCCACCAGAATTGGAAAAGATTAACGACGTGTTTCATCTATCCATGCTACGACAGTATAGATCAGACCATTCGCATGTGATTGTTCCAGCAGAGGTTGAAATTTATCCGGACATGACTTATGGTGAAGAGCCGGTTAAGATTTTAGCTCGGGAAGTCAAACAGCTGAGGAATAAGAGTGTAGCACTTGTGAAAGCTTTTTGGTATAGACATGGAGTCAAGGAACCCACATGGGAACCCGAGAGAACTATGAGAGATCAATACCCGAACCTATTCACCAGTAAGATTTTCGGGGACGAAAATCCCTAAGGGGGAAGAATTATAACAGCCCAATTTTGGGCCTAGTCGGAATAGTGGTCTCGGAACCACAAATCTAGAGTGAAATAAATTATTCCATTATTATTTTGATGTTATAGCATGATTACATGAATGCATGGAATATTTGGTGAAGTAGTTTTAACGTTTGTGAGTCCAATTGCGAAAAAAGACTAAATAGCATAAAGTGCAAAAGTCCTAATTTGATAGCTAAAGGTGTCAAATAGTTAGAGAATAAAATTTGGGGATCTTTAAAGGGCAATTAGACCCTTAGAAATAGGGTGGCCGGCCATAGGGGACAATGAATTCAAAATTTTCAATGTTAGGTAATTGATTTTTGACTTTTTGACTAAAATAGAAATAAAATAATCAAAAGATGATATCATCTCTTTCACCTCTCCTTCTTCACCGATTTTACCAGCAAAAGTAGGGCTTTTTGGAGCTTGAAATTTCAGCTACTTAGTTGACTCACAAGTAAGTGATTTCCATACCCTTTATTGACGATTTTTACATTTTTGAGACCCGTGAAGCAAGAGCATTCAAATGAGGATACGATTTTGCAAAATGATTAAAAGTTTAGGGTTTTTCCATGAAAATATTTGTAATTTTTACTGAGTTTTTAAGGAATAAAATGAGTCTTGGGTGTTTAATAAACAACTTTTGTGAAAGGTGTTAGCATGAAAACACCTAAAAGGACTATTTTGCATAAGTTGTAAAATAGATGATAAATGTGTGATATAGTGGGGATTTGGAGTTTCTATAAGAGTAAAAAGGGTTTCGCTAGACTCAAGATAAGAATAAATTCGATAAAAATCGATTTTTGAGCCTAGGGGGAAAATGGTCATTTTGTTAAAGTCTAGGGGCAAAATGGTTATTTTGTTAAAGTCTAGGGGCAAAATGGTCGTTTTACCAAAGATATGAATTTTTGATTGCCTAATTTTAATTAGTGACTAAATAAGTACATTTTGTTATTATGGATCAAGAAATATCAAATTCGAACCTAGATCGGAAGAAAGCCAAGCAAATCGACTAAATTGACTAGTCGCCACATTTTGTAATCCGAGGTAATTTGTATGTAAATAGTACAACTACATTAATAATATATGTATTTGAATTGTATTGAAATTATTATAGCATAAATTGCTTGATTGTGGAAATGAGAAAATGTGATGAGAATAGAGATAGTAGAATTCCCGATTGAACCTTAGGAAATAAATCAGATATTCATGCCATGACGTTTGGGTCACTTGTGTGAGCTAGTGTAAGACATGTCTGAGACATGCATCGGCCACATTATGAGAGCCAGTGAAAGACCATGTCTAGGACATAGCATCGGCATTGAGACGAGTGCCAATGTAAGACATGTCTGGGACATGCATCGGCTACGAGATGTGTCAGTGTAAGACCATGTCTAGGACATGGCATTGGCACAGATATGCTAGAACTTGTGTAAGACCATGTCTGGGACATGGCATCAGCACCTAACCCCATGTTTGAGGCTAAATGTGTAACACCCCGAACCCGAAACCGACACCGGAGTCGAACACGAGGTGTTAACTGGCTTTAACCCCTTACAAAATTTATTTTCCAGACACTGCCCAATCTGTGTACTAGCCGCTTTAAAAATCATATCTTGAGTTTCGTAACTCAAAAATCAGTTTTGTAATTTTTCCCAGAAACTACACTCATGTGCCCATCTATGTATTTTTTTCTAGAATTTTTAGTTGGGCCAATTAGTACAGTTTATTAGTCAAAGTCCCCCAAGTTGCAGGGGTCGACTACACTGACCTTTGCCCATTACGACTGGGATATCTCCCTGCACGGGGATTAAATACTGTTGTCGTTTGTTTCTATGAAAACTAGACTCAGAGAAGAATCTGCACATATATGGTACGACCCCTAATTATATCTGGTTAATTTATAATGAATTTCCAAAGTCGGAGCAGGGAATCCAGAAACCGTTCTGGCCCTGTCCCACTAAAATCTGATTATCTCTTAATATACTGCCCATATGATCTTTTCGTTACTTCCTCATGAAAGCAGACTCATCGAGCTTCGATTACATAATTTATTCATCAATTAATTCCGCTCCCACTATTTTTAGTGATTTTTCAATCTCATGACACTGCTGCTGCCAGCATCTGTTACGAAAGTAACTAGGTCCATTTCATGCCTACCCTTGATCCAATTCAATCGAACATTCGTGCCATTTTCGCATGGCTTAAAGTTTACATGCCATAATTCAAACACAACGTACTAGCTTATACATGCCAAAATGATCTCCTAAACACACTAAGAAGAAAGTACCAAAACTTGCTGTCCGGTGTGATGACTTCAATGACGGCCCGACCCCGCAAAAATAGATGAGTCCAAGCAACCTATAGTGGGTGACAAGGAAACATCGAGTGAGTTTATAACTCAGTAAGTCATAAGCAATGCACTACCATCTATCAACAACATTATCACAAGAGGAAACAAAATGGAACGAGACAATTTACTCCATCCATACCGAACCATACCATAGTTCCTCCAACTTATCAATTCAATTTCATATCAATTCATGCATTCACATTCTATATACTCATCAATAGGACATTGAAGCAATGTCATAAATCGATTTATTTTCGTTACAATTAAACGACTATACGGCCTTTCACCCATCCTACGATAAAACTTATGTATGTGACTTCAAGTATATTTGTCACATAGGTTCGAACTTACCGAGCTCAACACCAAGTACAAGCATAGCACCTATTAGCCACGTACTCAAGACACTTACCCGACCCGCTGTCCGCGATCGACTCAATAGTGTCGCACACATAGTGTCCATAATAATTCACGAATGTATATTGAGCCCGCACACTCAGTGCTATATAATCAGCTCGCACACTTAGTGCCACGTAATCAAATCGCACACTTAGTGCTACATAGTCAGACTCGCACACTTAGTGCCGCATGGTCAATTCGCACACTTAGTGCATCATATACATTTCGCACACTGAGTGCAACATAGTCAAATCGCACCCTTAGTGCTGTACAATTTAATCCCGCGCACTTAGCGCCCATCTCATGGTCATAAATGGTTATCCTGCACGTTTAGTGCCGAGATCAACAACTCAGTACATCTTACCTCTTTTCATTCATTCAACAATTTCATCATCACATACGTACATGCATATATATATGTATATTTATTCATTCCAATCAGCATCAATACATACACATTATGACCATTTGAAATACTACCCACTACATGCTTAATGACTTACCTCGTGTTGGGTAAGACGGTTCCAACTCGGCTACTCGATAACCTTTTCTTTGCCTTTGCTCGATTCACCTCCTTTAGCTCCTTGAGCTAAATCAATAATTTAACTAGTTTAACCATCTTGCTAAACATTCATACTTCAATTACACATGCGTATGTATGTTTATATATATTCGGCAATGACAATGGTAATTTAGCAACCCTTAGTTTAACTTATAATTGTTCATAACACATTTAAAGCATCCACTCCATTCCATCATTTTAAAGCACATACATTACTCAATATTATCCAAATTCACATTCGGCATTTTCACAACCAAACATGCCGATTTCATTCACTCATTTCTAATGTTAATTAAGAAATGTCGAATGTCACCAACTAAATGGCATACACACCCACCCACATGTATAAAAGTCATCCACACCACCTATAGCTCATTCGGCCTTCACCCTTGCTAGTTTTTCCCATTCTTTTGTCGGTTATATATACATAGTCCTAAGGTAGTATCATGAATGGGCTTACATATATTTGTGTATATATATATAGCCGAATATGCAAAGCTTAACTCAACATCACATATGCTCCTAAGTGATGGCCGAATATGCATTTCTATATCTATTCATCAACTATATTATTACCTTTAATTTATCTAGTCACACAATTTCATCTCATGAATACTTGACCCATGTCTCTCAAAAATGGAACAACAACTAAAATGAACATCCCATTTTACCCCATATGGCCGATTACTTCATTAGTTACCAAGCTAACAATTCAACAATTTCAACCTCATTACAACCTCTACCTATCCAATATAACATGAACACAATCCTCCACCCCTAAATTAGATTCGGCAATCACTTAACCCATTTTAACCTCAACCTTCAAGTTAAAAGCAATTAACCACTCACCATATCCTACATTACTATCCATTTTAATGACATTACACATCTACTAAGAGTTTCAAGCTTCTTGGCCGAACTTCAACCTCAAAATCCTAAGTCCAATCCATAGGATGAGTAGAATTTAAACTAACCATCTCAAACATGCATAGATTTTCAAGAATCCTTCAATACATACCTCATTCTAGTTGCATGCATGGCCAAACCTCTTAGAAACTTTTCCCCTAGGCACCGAATATTCAAGAGCTTCTTAATCAACTTGAAGATGACCAAATGCCTTAGCTTCACTTTCTTCTTTTTTTCTTTCTTTAGGTACGGCTATTGTGGTAAGGAAAAGGATGAACACTCCTTCTTCCTCCCTTATTTTATTCATCTTTCATCTTCTTTTTTTTTTCTTTTTAATTTACTTCTTTTATTATCCAATCCACTTACCAATATTAAATAATAAGCAACATAAACTTGGAGGAATGGAACCATGCTTGGCCGGCCACCTATCAAGAATTGGGCACCTTGACATGCAAACCCAAACTTTCTCACCTTGTTATTATTTAATCCTTTCAATTTATCTATCATCTTTTCTAAATTTCTCAACTAAGTCCTTTCATGAAAATCCACATTCCTAAGGCTAATTTTAGGCCTTTGTTATTTCCACACATACACTACCACATTTAATCTATGCAATTAAAATTAAAAAAAATAAATTTTCTTGTAACTCGGTTTTGTGGTCCCGAAACCACTTCCCGACTAGGGTAAATTTTGGGCTGTTACAACTCTCCCCCACTTAAGAAATTTTCGTCCCCGAAAATCTTACCGGTAAATAGGTTTGGGTATCGTTCTTTCATCGAGCTCTCAGTTTCCCAAGTAGCTTCCTCAATCCCATGTTTGAGCCATAACACCTTCACTAACAGAACCCTTTTGTTTCGCAACTCCTTCACCTCACGAGCTAGGATACGTATCGGTTCTTCTTCATAACTCATATCGGCTTGAATTTCAACCTCTGATGGGCTAATTATATGCGACGGATCAGATCGATAGCGTCGAAGCATCGAAACATGAAAGACATCATGAATCTTTTCAAGCTCAGGGGGTAAAATCAATCTATACGCAACTGGCCCCACTCGTTCGGAGATTTCGTACGGCCCAATGAATCTCGGGCTCAACTTGCCCTTACGGCCAAACCTAAGTACCTTTTTCCAAGGCGAAACTTTAAGGAACACTTTACCTCCCACCTGATATTCAATGTCCTTCCGTTTCAGATCCGCATACGATTTCTGACGATCTGTGGCTGCCTTCAGACTTTCACGGATTACTTTTACTTTCTGTTCGGCATCTTTAATCAAATCAACTCCGAAAATTTTACTTTCACCGAGCTCGGTCCAAAACAATGGTGTACGGCATTTACGACCGTACAAAGCCTCGTAAGGTGCCATCTTAATACTTGATTGAAAACTATTGTTGTAAGCGAATTCAATCAAAGGTACATATCGTTCCCATGAACCACTAAACTCAAGGATGCAGCATCTCAGCATGTCCTCGAGTATCTGAATTATCCGCTCGGATTGACCATCGGTTTGGGGATGAAAAGCGGTGCTAAAATGCAGCTTGGTACCCAGAGCTTCTTGCAACTTCTTCCAAAATCGCGAGGTGAATCTCGGATCTCTATCCGACACGATAGAAATAGGTACTCCATGTAATCTCACAATCTGAGTAACATACAATTCGGCTAGTTTATCCAATGAAAAATCCGTACGCACGGGGATAAAGTGAGCCGACTTAGTCAGCCTATCAACAACAACCCAAATCGCATCCTTCTTACTTGCGGACAATGGCAGTCCGGACACAAAGTCCATTGTGACTCGGTCCCATTTCCACTCGGGTATCATGATCGGCTGAAGTAACCCTGAAGGCACTTGATGTTCCGCTTTCACTTGTTGACATATTAAACATCTCGAAACAAAGTCGGAGATGTCTCGCTTCATACCATGCCACCAAAACCGACGTTTCAAGTCGTTGTACATTTTCGTGCTCCCCGGGTGAATTGACATTCGGCTACAATGGGCTTCGTTCAGGATCATCGGAATGAGTTCCGAATTCCTTGGAACGCACAAACGACTTCTAAACCTCAAACAACCATCATCATCAATCTGAAACTCCGATTCCTTGTTCGGAACACACTCAGCTCGTTTTGCAACCAATTCATCATCGACTTTCTGAGCTTCATGAATTTGATGAGTCAATAATGGTTTGGCTTTTAATTCAGCTACTAACGCATTGTCAGGTAGAACAGACAAGTGTACATTCATCGCTCGCAAAGCAAACAGTGATTTCCGGCTTAAGGCGTCCGCAACCACATTAGCCTTTCCCGGGTGGTAATCAATGACAAGCTCGTAATCTTTCAACAATTCAAGCCAACGTCTTTGTCGCAGATTCAAGTCCCGTTGAGTCATCAAATATTTGAGACTTTTGTGATCCGAAAACACATGGCACTTCTCACCAAACAAATAATGTCGCCATATTTTCAATGCAAACACAATGGCGGCTAGTTCGAGATCATGGGTCGGATAATTTCTCTCGTGTGGCTTCAATTGTCTCGACGCATAGGCCACAACTCGACCTTCTTGCATCAATACGCAACCCAACCCGAGTAGGGATGCGTCACTATAAACGACAAACTCTTTACCCGATTCGGGTTGTACCAAAATTGGAGCTTCAGTCAGATGAGTTTTCAGTTGATCGAAGCTTTTCTGACATTTCTCCGTCCATTCGAACTTAACATCCTTCTGAAGTAGCTTCGTCATTGGTGTGGCTATCATTGAGAAACCTTTGACAAATCGTCGGTAATACCCGGCGAGCCCTAGAAAGCTCCGGACTTCGGTAACATTTCTCGGAGGCTTCCAGTTAAGTATGGCTGAAATTTTGCTCGGGTCAACCCGAATACCCGATGCGGATACCACATGACCCAAGAAGCTAACCTCTCTTAGCCAGAACTCACACTTACTGAACTTAGCATATAACTGCTTATCCCGCAAAATTTGCAACACTAGCCTCAGATGCTCAGCATGTTCGGCCTCATCTCTTGAATAGACCAAGATGTCATCAATAAACACAACTACGAACCGATCCAAATACGGCCTAAAGATCCGATTCATCAAATCCATAAACACCGCAGGGGCATTAGTGAGCCCAAACGGCATTACTAAGAACTCATAGTGACCGTACCTCGTTCTGAAAGCAGTTTTGGGTACGTCCGAATCTCGAATCCGCAACTGATAATAACCCGATCTCAAATCTATCTTTGAAAACACCGATGCCCCCTTTAATTGATCGAACAGATCATCAATACGCGGCAACGGATATTTATTCTTTATCGTCACTTTATTCAGTTGACGATAATCAATGCACAACCTCATGGTTCCGTCCTTCTTTTTCACGAACAATACTGGTGCACCCCAAGGTGAGAAACTCGGTCGAGCGAAACCTCTATCCGTCAATTCTTGCAACTGAGCTTTCAACTCTTTTAACTCGGTTAGTGCCATACGATACGGAGCAATCGAAATAGGCGTAGTTCCAGGTACAAGCTCAATACCAAACTCTACCTCCCGAACAGGTGGCAAACCCGGTAACTCTTCAGGAAAAACATCCGGGTATTCACAGACCACCGGCACCGATTCGGGTTTCTTTTCTAACTCCTTGTCATCAAGTACATACACGAGGTATGCTTCGCACCCTTTCCTTACATATTTCTGGGCCAACATTGCTGATATTACAGCTGGCAACCCCCTTAAGTCCGCAGACTTAACTCGGATTATTTCGTTATTTGCGCACCTCAAATCGATAGTCTTGCTTTTGCAATTCACAACCGCATCATGCGCGGTTAACCAATCCAAACCAAGAATAACATCAAACTCGTCGAACGGCAAAAGCATCAAATCAGCCGGAAAACAGGATTCTCGGATTATTAGAGGGCATCTCTTACACACTTTATCAACAAGTACGCATTGACCCAAAGGGTTTGATACTCGAATTACGAGCTCAGTAGACTCAACAGGTAGAGTCTTATTGGTTGCTAAGGTTTCGCATACATATGAATGAGTAGAACCAGGGTCAATCAATGCAATCACATTAGTATCAAAGAGAGTGAAGGTACCAGTGATGACGTCGGGGGAGGATGCCTCCTCTCGTGCGCGAATGGCATATGCTCTAGCAGGAGTACGGTTCTCGGCGCGATCGGCCGTATCAGAGGCCCCCCTCTGACTGCCACCCCTGCCTCCTAATATTCTTGGTGGTCTACCTCTAGATGTCACTCCACTAGGTCTTGCACCTTGAATCTTATTCTTCTCATCCAGCTCCGTGCAATCTCTAATGAAGTGGTCCTTCGAACCGCATCCATAACAGGCCCTGCTAGTAGACTTGCCCCAACATTCACCTAGGTGTCGTCTTCCACATTGGGGACATTCAGGTTTCTCGTGACGATTATTGCCCACACTAGCTACCGAAGTAGCTCGGGAGCCCATCGATGGTCTTGCCCTTATGGAAATTCCCGCAGTCGCCCTCGACTTATTAATGTCCTCCCTGAACTTCTTTACAGCTGAGAACGGAGCTTTACCCGTCGATCTTTTACGATAATCTCTAGCTTCAAATTCAGCCTTCCTCTTCTCCTTTCCAAGTTCCTCCGCCTTGCAGGCTCGTTCGACTAGTGTTACGAATTCCTTTATTTCCAAAATACCCGTTAGTAGCTTTAAATCTTCATTCAATCCTTCCTCGAATCTTTTGCACATAGCAACCTCATCAGCTACACACTCCCGGGCATGCCTACTAAGTCTTACGAACTCATGTTCGTATTCAGATACAGTCATACGGCCTTGCTTGAGTTCCAAGAACTCCTTACACTTCTGGTCAATGAACCGTTGGCTAATAAATTTCTTCCGGAATTCCATTTGAAAGAAGTCCCAAGTTACTTGCTCGTTCGGGACTATGGAAATCAAGGTCCTCCACCAATAGTAGGCTGAGTCTCGCAACAAAGATACAGCACATTTTAGACATTCATCGGGTGTGCATGACAATTCATCGAACACCCGAATGGTGTTATCAAGCCAGAACTCGGCCCTTTCGGCGTCATCAGTTACTATGGCCTTGAACTCCTCGGCCCCACGCTTCCTAATCAAGTCTACAGGTGGCTTACTCAGCCTCACAGGATCAGCGACTGATGGCCTTACAGGCTCTTGGGGTGGATTATTCAAATTTGGGAATTGTTGGACAGCCGGGTTGGCTCTGGCATATTGCGCGACCCACTCATTCATCATGGTAAAGAAGGCTTGTTTAGCCCCCTCACCTTGATTATTCGCAGATGACTGAGGTTCAACAGGCGGCGTCCCTTGTGCAGGAGCAGCCGCTACGCTCTCAACGTCATCCGCTAGGGTTCTTTCTTCACCGGGATCCATTTACTAATCAAGACAAAAACATTTCAACCGTCAGAAGTCATCACCCTTTTAAACATTAACATTATGGCATGTATAGCTAGACTCATACGTGCTATGGTAGTCCTAGAACCGACTAAACCATAGCTCTGATACCAATAAAATGTAACACCCCGAACCCGAAACCGACACCGGAGTCGAACACGAGGTGTTAACTGGCTTTAGCCCCTTACAAAATTTATTTTCCAGACACTGCCCAATCTGTGTACTAGCCGCTTTAAAAATCATATCTTGAGTTTCGTAACTCGAAAATCAGTTTCGTAATTTTTCCCAGAAACTAGACTCATGTGCCCATCTATGTATTTTTTTCTAGAATTTTTGGTTGGGCCAATTAGTACAGTTTATTAGTCAAAGTCCCCCAAGTTGCAGGGGTCGACTACACTGACCTTTGCCCATTACGACTGGGATATCTCCCTGCACGGGGCTTCAATACTGTTGCCGTTTGTTTCTATGAAAACTAGACTCAGAGAAGAATCTGCACATATATGGTACGACCCCTAATTATATCTGGTTAATTTATAATGAATTTCCAAAGTCGGAGCAGGGAATCCAGAAACCGTTCTGGCCCTGTCCCACTAAAATCTGATTATCTCTTAATATACTGCCCATATGATCTTTTCGTTACTTCCTCATGAAAGCAGACTCATCGAGCTTCGATTACATAATTTATTCATCAATTAATTCCACTCCCACTATTTTTAGTGATTTTTCAATCTCATGACACTGCTGCTGCCAGCATCTGCCAGCATCAGAATAGTGGTCTCGGAACCACAAATCTAGAGTGAAATAAATTATTCCATTATTATTTTGATGTTATAGCATGATTACATGAATGCATGGAATATTTGGTGAAGTAGTTTTAACGTTTGTGAGTCCAATTGCGAAAAAAGACTAAATAGCATAAAGTGCAAAAGTCCTAATTTGATAGCTAAAGGTGTCAAATAGTTAGAGAATAAAATTTGGGGATCTTTAAAGGGCAATTAGACCCTTAGAAATAGGGTGGCCGGCCATAGGGGACAATGAATTCAAAATTTTCAATGTTAGGTAATTGATTTTTGACTTTTTGACTAAAATAGAAATAAAATAATCAAAAGATGATATCATCTCTTTCACCTCTCCTTCTTCACCGATTTTACCAGCAAAAGTAGGGCTTTTTGGAGCTTGAAATTTCAGCTACTTAGTTGACTCACAAGTAAGTGATTTCCATACCCTTTATTGACGATTTTTACATTTTTGAGACCCGTGAAGCAAGAGCATTCAAATGAGGATACGATTTTGCAAAATGATTAAAAGTTTAGGGTTTTTCCATGAAAATATTTGTAATTTTTACTGAGTTTTTAAGGAATAAAATGAGTCTTGGGTGTTTAATAAACAACTTTTGTGAAAGGTGTTAGCATGAAAACACCTAAAAGGACTATTTTGCATAAGTTGTAAAATAGATGATAAATGTGTGATATAGTGGGGATTTGGAGTTTCTATAAGAGTAAAAAGGGTTTCGCTAGACTCAAGATAAGAATAAATTCGATAAAAATCGATTTTTGAGCCTAGGGGGAAAATGGTCATTTTGTTAAAGTCTAGGGGCAAAATGGTTATTTTGTTAAAGTCTAGGGGCAAAATGGTCGTTTTACCAAAGATATGAATTTTTGATTGCCTAATTTTAATTAGTGACTAAATAAGTACATTTTGTTATTATGGATCAAGAAATATCAAATTCGAACCTAGATCGGAAGAAAGCCAAGCAAATCGACTAAATTGACTAGTCGCCACATTTTGTAATCCGAGGTAATTTGTATGTAAATAGTACAACTACATTAATAATATATGTATTTGAATTGTATTGAAATTATTATAGCATAAATTGCTTGATTGTGGAAATGAGAAAATGTGATGAGAATAGAGATAGTAGAATTCCCGATTGAACCTTAGGAAATAAATCAGATATTCATGCCATGACGTTTGGGTCACTTGTGTGAGCTAGTGTAAGACATGTCTGAGACATGCATCGGCCACATTATGAGAGCCAGTGAAAGACCATGTCTAGGACATAGCATCGGCATTGAGACGAGTGCCAATGTAAGACATGTCTGGGACATGCATTGGCTACGAGATGTGTCAGTGTAAGACCATGTCTAGGACATGGCATTGGCACAGATATGCTAGAACTTGTGTAAGACCATGTCTGGGACATGGCATCAGCACCTAACCCCATGTTTGAGGCTAAATGTGTAACACCCCGAACCCGAAACCGACACCGGAGTCGAACACGAGGTGTTAACTGGCTTTAGCCCCTTACAAAATTTATTTTCCAGACACTGCCCAATCTGTGTACTAGCCGCTTTAAAAATCATATCTTGAGTTTCGTAACTCGAAAATCAGTTTCGTAATTTTTCCCAGAAACTAGACTCATGTGCCCATCTATGTATTTTTTTCTAGAATTTTTGGTTGGGCCAATTAGTACAGTTTATTAGTCAAAGTCCCCCAAGTTGCAGGGGTCTACTACACTGACCTTTGCCCATTACGACTGGGATATCTCCCTGCACGGGGCTTCAATACTGTTGCCGTTTGTTTCTATGAAAACTAGACTCAGAGAAGAATCTGCACATATATGGTACGACCCCTAATTATCTCTGGTTAATTTATAATGAATTTCCAAAGTCGGAGCAGGGAATCCAGAAACCGTTCTGGCCCTGTCCCACTAAAATCTGATTATCTCTTAATATACTGCCCATATGATCTTTTCGTTACTTCCTCATGAAAGCAGACTCATCGAGCTTCGATTACATAATTTATTCATCAATTAATTCCACTCCCACTATTTTTAGTGATTTTTCAATCTCATGACACTGCTGCTGCCAGCATCTGCCAGCATCAGAATAGTGGTCTCGGAACCACAAATCTAGAGTGAAATAAATTATTCCATTATTATTTTGATGTTATAGCATGATTACATGAATGCATGGAATATTTGGTGAAGTAGTTTTAACGTTTGTGAGTCCAATTGCGAAAAAAGACTAAATAGCATAAAGTGCAAAAGTCCTAATTTGATAGCTAAAGGTGTCAAATAGTTAGAGAATAAAATTTGGGGATCTTTAAAGGGCAATTAGACCCTTAGAAATAGGGTGGCCGGCCATAGGGGACAATGAATTCAAAATTTTCAATGTTAGGTAATTGATTTTTGACTTTTTGACTAAAATAGAAATAAAATAATCAAAAGATGATATCATCTCTTTCACCTCTCCTTCTTCACCGATTTTACCAGCAAAAGTAGGGCTTTTTGGAGCTTGAAATTTCAGCTACTTAGTTGACTCACAAGTAAGTGATTTCCATACCCTTTATTGACGATTTTTACATTTTTGAGACCCGTGAAGCAAGAGCATTCAAATGAGGATACGATTTTGCAAAATGATTAAAAGTTTAGGGTTTTTCCATGAAAATATTTGTAATTTTTACTGAGTTTTTAAGGAATAAAATGAGTCTTGGGTGTTTAATAAACAACTTTTGTGAAAGGTGTTAGCATGAAAACACCTAAAAGGACTATTTTGCATAAGTTGTAAAATAGATGATAAATGTGTGATATAGTGGGGATTTGGAGTTTCTATAAGAGTAAAAAGGGTTTCGCTAGACTCAAGATAAGAATAAATTCGATAAAAATCGATTTTTGAGCCTAGGGGGAAAATGGTCATTTTGTTAAAGTCTAGGGGCAAAATGGTTATTTTGTTAAAGTCTAGGGGCAAAATGGTCGTTTTACCAAAGATATGAATTTTTGATTGCCTAATTTTAATTAGTGACTAAATAAGTACATTTTGTTATTATGGATCAAGAAATATCAAATTCGAACCTAGATCGGAAGAAAGCCAAGCAAATCGACTAAATTGACTAGTCGCCACATTTTGTAATCCGAGGTAATTTGTATGTAAATAGTACAACTACATTAATAATATATGTATTTGAATTGTATTGAAATTATTATAGCATAAATTGCTTGATTGTGGAAATGAGAAAATGTGATGAGAATAGAGATAGTAGAATTCCCGATTGAACCTTAGGAAATAAATCAGATATTCATGCCATGACGTTTGGGTCACTTGTGTGAGCTAGTGTAAGACATGTCTGAGACATGCATCGGCCACATTATGAGAGCCAGTGAAAGACCATGTCTAGGACATAGCATCGGCATTGAGACGAGTGCCAATGTAAGACATGTCTGGGACATGCATTGGCTACGAGATGTGTCAGTGTAAGACCATGTCTAGGACATGGCATTGGCACAGATATGCTAGAACTTGTGTAAGACCATGTCTGGGACATGGCATCAGCACCTAACCCCATGTTTGAGGCTAAATGTGTAACACCCCGAACCCGAAACCGACACCGGAGTCGAACACGAGGTGTTAACTGGCTTTAGCCCTTACAAAATTTATTTTCCAGACACTGCCCAATCTGTGTACTAGCCGCTTTAAAAATCATATCTTGAGTTTCGTAACTCGAAAATCAGTTTCGTAATTTTTCCCAGAAACTAGACTCATGTGCCCATCTATGTATTTTTTTCTAGAATTTTTGGTTGGGCCAATTAGTACAGTTTATTAGTCAAAGTCCCCCAAGTTGCAGGGGTCGACTACACTGACCTTTGCCCATTACGACTGGGATATCTCCCTGCACGGGGCTTCAATACTGTTGCCGTTTGTTTCTATGAAAACTAGACTCAGAGAAGAATCTGCACATATATGGTACGACCCCTAATTATCTCTGGTTAATTTATAATGAATTTCCAAAGTCGGAGCAGGGAATCCAGAAACCGTTCTGGCCCTGTCCCACTAAAATCTGATTATCTCTTAATATACTGCCCATATGATCTTTTCGTTACTTCCTCATGAAAGCAGACTCATCGAGCTTCGATTACATAATTTATTCATCAATTAATTCCACTCCCACTATTTTTAGTGATTTTTCAATCTCATGACACTGCTGCTGCCAGCATCTGTTACGAAAGTAACTAGGTCCATTTCATGCCTACCCTTGATCCAATTCAATCGAACATTCGTGCCATTTTCGCATGGCTTAAAGTTTACATGCCATAATTCAAACACAACGTACTAGATTATACATGCCAAAATGATCTCCTAAACACACTAAGAAGAAAGTACCAAAACTTGCTGTCCGGTGTGATGACTTCAATGACGGCCCGACCCCGCAAAAATAGATGAGTCCAAGCAACCTATAGTGGGTGACAAGGAAACATCGAGTGAGTTTATAACTCAGTAAGTCATAAGCAATGCACTACCATCTATCAACAACATTATCACAAGAGGAAACAAAATGGAACGAGACAATTTACTCCATCCATACCGAACCATACCATAGTTCCTCCAACTTATCAATTCAATTTCATATCAATTCATGCATTCACATTCTATATACTCATCAATAGGACATTGAAGCAATGTCATAAATCGATTTATTTTCGTTACAATTAAACGACTATACGGCCTTTCACCCATCCTACGATAAAACTTATGTATGTGACTTCAAGTATATTTGTCACATAGGTTCGAACTTACCGAGCTCAACACCAAGTACAAGCATAGCACCTATTAGCCACGTACTCAAGACACTTACCCGACCCGCTGTCCGCGATCGACTCAATAGTGTCGCACACATAGTGTCCATAATAATTCACGAATGTATATTGAGCCCGCACACTCAGTGCTATATAATCAACTCGCACACTTAGTGCCACGTAATCAAATCGCACACTTAGTGCTACATAGTCAGACTCGCACACTTAGTGCCGCATGGTCAATTCGCACACTTAGTGCATCATATACATTTCGCACACTGAGTGCAACATAGTCAAATCGCACCCTTAGTGCTGTACAATTTAATCCCGCGCACTTAGCGCCCATCTCATGGTCATAAATGGTTATCCCGCACGTTTAGTGCCGAGATCAACAACTCAGTACATCTTACCTCTTTTCATTCATTCAACAATTTCATCATCACATACGTACATGCATATATATATGTATATTTATTCATTCCAATCAGCATCAATACATACACATTATGACCATTTGAAATACTACCCACTACATGCTTAATGACTTACCTCGTGTTGGGTAAGACGGTTCCAACTCGGCTACTCGATAACCTTTTCTTTGCCTTTGCTCGATTCACCTCCTTTAGCTCCTTGAGCTAAATCAATAATTTAACTAGTTTAACCATCTTGCTAAACATTCATACTTCAATTACACATGCATATGTATGTTTATATATATTCGGCAATGACAATGGTAATTTAGCAACCCTTAGTTTAACTTATAATTGTTCATAACACATTTAAAGCATCCACTCCATTCCATCATTTTAAAGCACATACATTACTCAATATTATCCAAATTCACATTCGGCATTTTCACAACCACACATGCCGATTTCATTCACTCATTTCTAATGTTAATTAAGAAATGTCGAATGTCACCAACTAAATGGCATACACACCCACCCACATGTATAAAAGTCATCCACACCACCTATAGCTCATTCGGCCTTCACCCTTGCTAGTTTTTCCCATTCTTTTGTCGGTTATATATACATAGTCCTAAGGTAGTATCATGAATGGGCTTACATATATTTGTGTATATATATATAGCCGAATATGCAAAGCTTAACTCAACATCACATATGCTCCTAAGTGATGGCCGAATATGCATTTCTATATCTATTCATCAACTATATTATTACCTTTAATTTATCTTGTCACACAATTTCATCTCATGAATACTTGACCCATGTCTCTCAAAAATGGAACAACAACTAAAATGAACATCCCATTTTACCCCATATGGCCGATTACTTCATTAGTTACCAAGCTAACAATTCAACAATTTCAACCTCATTACAACCTCTACCTATCCAATATAACATGAACACAATCCTCCACCCCTAAATTAGATTCGGCAATCACTTAACCCATTTTAACCTCAACCTTCAAGTTAAAAGCAATTAACCACTCACCATATCCTACATTACTATCCATTTTAATGACATTACACATCTACTAAGAGTTTCAAGCTTCTTGGCCGAACTTCAACCTCAAAATCCTAAGTCCAATCCATAGGATGAGTAGAATTTAAACTAACCATCTCAAACATGCATAGATTTTCAAGAATCCTTCAATACATACCTCATTCTAGTTGCATGCATGGCCAAACCTCTTAGAAACTTTTCCCCTAGGCACCGAATATTCAAGAGCTTCTTAATCAACTTGAAGATGACCAAATGCCTTAGCTTCACTTTCTTCTTTTTTTCTTTCTTTAGGTACAGCTATTGTGGTAAGGAAAAGGATGAACACTCCTTCTTCCTCCCTTATTTTATTCATCTTTCATCTTCTTTTTTTCTTTTTAATTTACTTCTTTTATTATCCAATCCACTTACCAATATTAAATAATAAGCAACATAAACTTGGAGGAATGGAACCATGCTTGGCCGGCCACCTATCAAGAATTGGGCACCTTGACATGCAAACCCAAACTTTCTCACCTTGTTATTATTTAATCCTTTCAATTTATCTATCATCTTTTCTAAATTTCTCAACTAAGTCCTTTCATGAAAATCCACATTCCTAAGGCTAATTTTAGGCCTTTGTTATTTCCACACATACACTACCACATTTAATCTATGCAATTAAAATTAAAAAAAATAAATTTTCTTGTAACTCGGTTTTGTGGTCCCGAAACCACTTCCCGACTAGGGTAAATTTTGGGCTGTTACAAAATGAGTATCTGATAATGTTCCAATTTGTTCAACAGTGAAAGTATGATTTCAAGTTAACAAGGAAAGTATAACCGGGTTGTGAGTTGTACAGGTACCTATATGGTATGTATGAAATGTTAGCGCAATATATGCTACATGAGGTGTATTGAATATTGATGAGTAAGTTTTGCTTATGCCACCTGTGTATTATGATACTTGTTGATGAATGGTAAAGTTATGTTGTATATTTATTTATATGCAACTTACTAAGCTTTATACTTACTCCCTCTCCTTTTTCATTTTCTTATAATGCCGCCTATCTAGCTCAAAGACCAAAGGAAGTCAGAGATATCGATCACACTATCAATCAAAGCATTCGGTATAGTTTGATTTATATTTTTGAATATGGCATGTATAGGGCTTAGACTTTACTATTTTTATGTCATTGAGAACTGGCCAAATGTGTTGGCTTGCTTTGGAAACTCTTCATTTTGTATTAAGCCTTGAATGATGGCAAATATTCATTTTGATTTATATGCAAATGAAGTTACTCTCATGAATGAGCAATTGCTTAATCGAGATGTAGTCTATTGTGCCTGATTGGTTTAAATAAGCTATTCTTGTAACGGTCTGGTTACTTTTGTGTAGGTTGTGTAAGTAAGGGTGGCAAAGAGGCTTAGTAACTAGCCTTATATTGTCCACATGGGTAGACACACGTGCGTGTGTCTAGGCCGTGTATGACACACGGTCTGCCCCATGGGCGTGTGGTCCGGCCGTGTGTCCCCTGAACGTAAAAATTTCAAGTCAGTATACATGGTAATAAACACACGGGCAGAGACACGGCCGTGTGGTGAACACGGCCTAGCACACGGGCGTGTGCCATGGCTGTGTGACATTTTGGGGATGCTGACGTAAAAAATAGAATGTCCATGTTTTTGCACACGGACGTGTCATGGCCGTGTGAAGGACACGGCCCGGGGATACAGGCGTGTGCCAGGCCGTGTGAAAACCCCTGTAGGTGTGCATTTAGAATTAATTCCACACGGGGGAAGGACACAGGTGTGTCCCAGTATTGCTTAGGCCGTGTGAAACACACGCACCATCAGCACGACCATGTCGAATTGGCCACATGGGCGTGTTGCCCTTCCACATGGGGATGTGCCCTATTTCTAAGACAATTTTTTTATAGATGGCTTAAGGGTCAGGGTTAATCCCGAGTAGTTTCTAATGGTCGATTTGGGGCTCGTAGGCCCATGATAAGAAGTTTAAAGTAGAAATTGAAAAAGTTTCAAATTGAACAGAGTTTTGATGACTCGGAAATGTTTGAAAGCATGAGTTTAAGGTTAGATAATGCCTCGTATTCTGTCCCGACGAAGGGTACGGGTGTGGGGTGTTATAGTTCACCAGTATAAAGATTATTCTGGTGGGCACATTCGTTAAAGGAGAACCAATGACTTACTCCTTTCGACGAGAGCTGACGAGGGTACATCCAACATCGTGCTTGAAGGTGACAATGAAGGCGTGGATGAGGAAGAAGGGGCTGCGAACACAAATAAGGGGTAGGAGTTAGAACCTGAGCCAATCTGGCAATGGGGTCCGAATGGTTCAGAAGTGGCACTATTTTTTGAACCGGATTTGGTTACAACAGAGCCAAAACCTTACAAGTCTGATGATAAAACATCAAAAAATGCTCTAGACCCAGATCTGTGATTTAAGGCATATGATGTTGGAACACCGGTGCCTCCAAGGCGCAGCGAAAAATTAAAAAAAAATCCGGTGATCCAAACCAAGGATCCATGTGTAAGGAACGAATCGGGGTGATAAAAAGGTTTCAAAATTACCGAAACTTCAATCTAAGTAGACAGCGATGCCTAGGCAACAGTAATGCTGAACCACTATCGAACCAAGCTGCAACCTTTTCCGATGTCGGCCTCTACGTAGTCCACCCGATTGACAATGAACGGTAGAAATCCCAGAAAACTATTTTCAGAGAGTATTTTGCTAAACGGCTGCTAGACCACTTTGCATATTTTCGGGCTAGTTTTTATATATCCTTTTTAGGGTTTTTACCCTTGCTATATATGACTCCCTCTTAATTGGTATATATTTATAACGAATTTTAATTCATTAAAATTAATCCGAACATAATAATTATCATTCAAATAAATATAATAATGTTTAACCGAAAAATTATAATTACATTAATTATAATAAATATTTCGGTAAACTATATTTATTTAAACTTATATACGAACTAAATTCATATATCAATAAAATTATGTTCTGATTATGTGAACAACATCCTTGTACATATAGTATGTTCAACAATTTGATTGCCCAATTAAATTAATTCTATAATTAATTTAATTCATGTGACAACCAAGCAATATACCAACTAAGTTTTACCTCGTTCATTTCAACCATAGGGTGTGACCCTATAGGTTCTTGTAACGTTAGCAGTAATATTAGAACGAATCTAATGTTACAAACAATGAGTGGCATCTAGCAATGCATCAATGCTACCTAAGTTACAAGAAGTCATTATTCGACATAACCTTTTGTGATTAACCTTTCATGCATTAATCCTTTAAGTCCTATATCTTTGGAATGGACACAAGTCATGGAATAGTCACACTTGCATAGTCCATCCCATGTTTCTTGATACCTTGAGTAGACTATGATACACAAATAAGTATGACATCTCATATCAACTTATTTGAGCGTGGCCATGCATTTCTAGCCTCACTCAATCAAGTGGCCTGAGATATTACTCCCATTATGTAGGGGGACTTATCCTATATTGATCAACTATATCCCTCAACATAGATTGTGGTATATCCAACATCAGTCTTTATAGAACAACCAGTTACGGTGTTTGTTTGACTGTATCAAAATATACAACTCATGATGTTGGGATAAAGATGATCTCAAGTTTGAGGATCATATACATATTAATCACTATGAATAATGTTGTGACAATTACATAATAATCGAAGAAACATACTCATAGCGGGTCAGTCCAATATGTTGTTCTCTAACACACATATTCATGCATTGATTCTGACACTCCATATCAATGACAACTCTTTATCATCAATCAACTACATGTTAGTCTTAATGCATTATTATTGTCCTAGCCAACAATAATACTTGACTAAGGATCTTTTAAGAATAATCATATTATTCTCAGGACATTATTATAAAACAGTTTATTTATGCACACAGAAAAGAAACTGAAATAATAATGGCAACGCCTTATATTAATAAACATGATAAACCAAGTATGTTATTACAACCATCTCGTGATTGATCTTTGGGCATACTCTTACATATGAACCTCCATCCCACATGATGAACATCATCTATCGGCCAAGGGTGGATTAGAGTTTTCTCAGCTTCCACACAGAACACCTGGTCATGCAAGCACAGTTCATGATGTACAAGTACTAGAAGTTGCAATGGAATATCCCAACGAAGTTGTTTTTCTTACTGCACTGAAGTGGTATAGCATCAAGAACGACAAGAACTACTATGTCATGAAGTCCCACTCCAAGAAATTCAAAGGAAAGTGTGCAACGAAGGATGGGAGGTGTAAGTGGAAAATCATGGCGCGTACTGGAAAAAATCTGAGCTATGGACGATAAAAAAGTATTCCAGTCCCCATAAGTGTATTGTAACGGGTGCAAGTTAGGAGGCTAGGATCATACATTATTGCTAACATTGTTCCACCGGTGGTGAAAGCCAATCCCTGGGTTGAAAAGTTGATGTTGATTGTGAACATACGTAGCCAGTACTAGTACACTCCAACATACTACAATGTATGGGTTGCAAAAAAGAAAGCTATGGAGAAGTTGAATCACAGGTGAGAGGGTTCGTATAACTATCTTTGGCAATGGTGTTAGGTATTGGATCAGTACGTACCAGGTTCCGTAAATGATCTTGAAATGCACCCATGGTACTGCAGCAATTAGATAGCACTGTGGAGAGGCATTTCAGCATTGTAAGCCTATGGTCCAAATTGACGGTGCCTGACTGTACATAAGGTATGAGCGGCATTTGTTGCTTTTCGTTGCACAATACGATAATTGGAAGATTATCCCTATAGCGTTCGTAATAACTCATAGAGAAATGACAGATGATTGGGATTTGTTCTTGAGCCAATTGTGCCACCTCGTTTGCCCGCAGCCTAACATATGTGTCATATCTGACTAGGGACCTGGAATACTCTCGGTGACTAATCGACATGGATCCCCCTCGGATTACACTCATCATCAATACCGCATACAACATATGGGATCCAACTACTACCAAAAATATCCTTTGGTGACTGAGCGAGATCTAGTCATCGACATGGGTTTGTAGTTCCAACTATGTATTCACTGCAAACCAGATTTTGAATAACGAGGTTATTTCATTGCGCTAACTGGTAACTATTTATCGACAGGTTACGAGCTTGTCCAATATGTTTTCCATCAAAAGTTGAACAACTTGAAACCATTAATGTTTACGATGTGACCTATGTTTTGAATATACCATTTGAATAGTGGACGTAGTCATACGATGGTGGTTTACGATATGGACACATGACGTCAAACTTGGCGGAGTGCATCAATTCGATACTAAAAGAGACGCGTCATTTGCTAGTAACATCGGTTGTCAAAGAGAAATATTTTCAACTGGTCACCTTATTCCCTAAGAGGGAGTCAATGTATGCTAGAAAAATAGCGGGTGGCGGTACATTCTGCAATGATGTGATGAAAAAGATCCGACGAAGTACAGTGAGAGCGAACATGATGTATATAGTGTGTCACTCATATCGTAACCTTGATTTTTGAGTCACTGAACATGCTAGGCCCGACCAGGAAATGTCAGGTGCATCCTATCATGTGAACCTAATAGAAGGGACCTATGATTGTGGGAGCATCCAAGCACTTCTATTCCCATGCACACATGCAATTTCCATATATAGGAACATATAGATTGAGTACGCACCTTATATCAACGAAGTCTATCGAATACAATACATTCGTAGTGTGTGGAGTTAAATTCTCACCTGTCCTAAATGAGAGCATGTGGCCACCTATGTCTAGCTCGCCATTTGAGCTAGTGCCAAACAAGGACTTGCATTCTGTCCCAAATTCCACCTGGATAAGGAACAATATGGATATTTAGGAGAGGCATGATCAATAAAAATTATGTAGGTATTGTAGAAACCCAGGGAATACGAAGTAAAAATTCTCTATACATGGAAATTAGGGTCCCAGTGTCAATAACAACCTTCCATCATGACTTCCCAACCTACAACAGATGATGACTATTCCATGTTTACTTCCAAAACTCCTAATTTTTTCAAAGTCATTCTTTAGGAAACTATAACTCATGGGAGACTTGTAAATATTTCTTTTTTCTTTTCTTCCTTTTCATATTTCTACTTTGTAATCAGTTTCACTCATGAAGTTCATTGACCATGACCGTATATAGTTATTACCAAGTTAGAGTATTCACCATCATACATTAGCCTTGATGAGTCCAACTTTGGAAAGGTTAAGCTTGGAAATCTCAAGAAAAACGAAAACCCACCCAGTTCTGTAGGACTAATCGATGGTATGCATTCTTTATTTTAATCTTAGCAATGTAATTTTTGAGATGTTCATTTCATTTTTTCTTTTTCTTTTGCTTTTGCTTTTGCTTTTGTTTTTGTTGCTTACTATGATTTCCCTACTCCATCTAGAGGTTAAGCTCGTCCAACATGTTTTCCATCAAAAGTTGAAACATAGATAGTAATAATGACAAGTGGTTTGTTTGAATCAATAACCTCGATTTTTTTATTTATGACATGCCTATATTTACATTATAAAAATTCAAAGAAAAAATAAAATCAATGGTGCCGTCGGGGAGAATGTGTGTCACAAGGCAATGGATGGCAGTCGCATGGAGGATTTCTACGTGCAACCGGTCGTACCACCGAAGGTGAAACTGGAGGTGTCGGCTTGTAGACTTCCTTCTCGTTGTCGTCATAGCCTGAGTACATATCTAGCACAGCCCCTTGGGCAATGGTATCATCGAGATCGGCACCATTATCATCTTCCTCCCTGGTCAATTGTTGCATAGTCTTCGTCCGCCATTGTGCATCCACCACTCCCTCATCCACTGATTGCAATGATGAGCCACCCCGTAAATAGTTATGCGCGTGGTGTTTGGGTCACTATAGGCTTGAAACCATAAGGTGCCCCAAATTCTGGGTACGTCAGAAAGGTACCGGGCATCGACATCACCATCAACTACTGCATGGGTGATTGCATTAGTGGCAGTGGGCACGTCGGAGACTGTCCGGACACAGGGTTCTGCATCAAAATCTGTACAGGGTGTAGTATACGAAGGACGTGGGTGGCGCGAAATATGTATCTGTGGGAACAAAAGAACCAGTCACGTGTGGCGGTGGTCTATAATGTGATGGTGCTTGTGAATAAAGCACATGGTTAGTTAATTGAATGGGAATACCTAGAGGGAAGTGGCCCGGATATTGCATAGCCATAGGCGTTGCATCTTCAACCGAAGTAGATGACGAACCCGTCATGTGACCGCGTTCCCTCCTAGTTTGTTGTGGCGGTCAACGTGACCTCTTCGCCTGAATTTTTTGACTTCTCTCTTCCGATGATAACATATATGACTTACTGACGGCTCTGATCCATGCCAAGTAATCATAAACTGCTATCATGTCAGCTAAGAAAAATTGTAACACCCCGAACCCGAGACCGTCGCCGGAGTCGAACACGAGGTGTTAACAGATTTCAAACCACTTATTAAAATTTTTCCAGACAAGCTGTCAATCTGCGTGCTAGTCGCTTTAAAAATCATATCTTGAGTTATGGAACTCGAAATCCAGTTCCGTGAATTTTCCCTGAAACTAGACTCATATGCACATCTACATATTTTTTTCTATAATTTTTGGTCGGGCAAATTAGTACAGTTTATTAGTCAAAATCTCCCATGTTACTGGGGTCGACTACACTGACCTTTGCGCATTACGACCTAGATATCTCCCTGTACAGAGCTTCAATACTGATGCCGTTTGTTTCTATAGAAAATAGACTCATAGAGGAATCTATACATATATGGAATGGCTCCTAATTATCTCTGGTTAATTTATAATTAATTTCAAAAGTCGGAACAGGGAACCCAGAAACCGTTCTGGCCCTGTCTCACGAGAACCTGAATATTTCTTAACATACTGTCCATATGATTGTTTCGTTGCTTCTATATGAAAATAGACTCATCGAGATTCGATTACATAATTTATTCACTATTTAATACCATTCCTACTAATTTTTTCAATTTTTCAATCCCACATCACTGCTGCTGCCAGCATCTGTTACTGAAGCAACTATGTCCATTTCGTGATTTCTCATTGATCTAACTAGTAATTCATCATACATATCACAAAATTATAATCATGACTAGCCATACCAAAGGCTAATCATTGTCAAACATCTTCCTACTACGCTATTGCCGTATCATGAATCTTAACACCAAAATTAATCAGCCATGACATATGGCATAAAAATCGTATTACCAAGACTTACGACCCAACATTAGAACCAAATTCAACCGAACATTATGCCATTTTCGCATGGCTAAAAGTTTACATACCAAATTTAAACAAAACATATTAGCCTATACATGCCGAAATGTTCTCCTAGACCAACTAAGAAGAAAATACCAAAGGTTGCTAGCCGGTGTGATGACTTCGACGACGGCACGATCACGCAAAAAGAGACGAGTCCAAGAAACCTAGAATAGGTGACAAGCAAACACCGAATGAGTATATAACTCAGTAAGCCATAAGCATTCCACAACCATCCATTAATAAAATTATCACAACAGGAAACAATGAAATGAGGTTAAGTACTCCATCCATACCGAACTATACCATAGTTCCTTAAACCATATGGTTCAATCTCATACCAAGTCCTACATTGACCTTTCATACATCATTTTATTTTCGTTATAATCATACAATTAAACGAACTTTCACCTATTCCACAATGAACCTTATGTACATGACTTCAACTATAATCGTCACATAGGTTCAAAACTTACCAAGCTCAACTCCAAATATAAACATAGCGCCTATTAGCCATGAACTCAAGGTACTTACCTTTTCCGCTGTCCAAAATTGACTCGGTAAAGTCGCACCCTTCATGTAAATAATTTATAGAAAATATATATAGGGTTGCACGCATAATGTTTAGTAATCAACCACGCACACTTAGTGCCATGCACTTTAAACTCACACACTTAGTGCCATGCATTTCAAGTTCGCACACTTACCTTTTTCCGCTGTCCAAAATCGACTCGGTAAAGTCGCACCCTTAATGTAAATAATTTATAGAAAATATATATATTGGGTTCGCACACATAGTGCTTAATAATCAACCGCGCACACTTAGTGCCATGTACTTTAAACTCGCACACTTAGTGCTGTACAATTTAAACCCGCACACTTAGTGCCAATCTCATGATCATAAATGTTTACACCCGCACACTTAGTGCCTAAACCAACAACTCAATTCATCTCACCTCTTTTCTTTTTTATTCAATACTTTCATCACCCCATGCATACATGTATATATATATATTTATCGTTCCATTCAGCATCATTACATAGACGTTATGACCATTTAAATTAATACAAAATATATGCTTAATGACTTACTTCTGTTGGGTAAGATGGTTCCAACTCGTCTACTCGATGATCTTTTCTTTGCCTTTGCTCGATTCTCCTCCTTTAACTTCTTGAGCTTAATCAATAAATCAACTAGTTTAACCGCCTTGCTAAATATTTACAATCCAATTACACATGCATATGTATGTTAGTATATTCGGCAATCACCCTTACTAATCACCCACTTGATCAATTATAGAGAATCAAAGTTAATATCACAATGTGTACCCTATATGGCCCATTATACATAATCAAATTTAACATCATCTATATATTTACTCATATGGCCGAATATACCTAATCATACATACACCTAACCAAAAATAATTTCTAAAATCTTTATATCATTTATACACTAAGCCGAGTACTCTTACCAAGTTCACCTATATTTTCCAACAAATTCTTCATTGATCAAACACATATTCGGCTAAAGAAATAGCAATTTTAGCAACTTTTGATTTAATACTTAATCACTTACAATACATCTAAATATATTTTTTCATATTATTAACACAAATCACATACATTATTTAATATAACATTTTCACATTCGGCATTAGTATCAACCATAGTAGCCGATTCTTCCTACTTTGTACCCATGCATCTATTTGATCCTTAGTTAGTTCACACACTCACACACTAAGATTCATCCAATTTTAACAAGAAATAAAATCCTTAATCCTCAAACTACCATGGCCGAATGTTGTAACGCAAACCACATATATTGTTCCTCAAGGCCCTTCAAGGACCACATTCGGCACCTCCTTAATAACAACTCAAAGTCAACCATCTCCATACCTCATCACCCAAGACATCAAAATACCAACCAAGAATGTAACATTCATGGCCGAATATCATCTCCATCATTTAACAAAGTTTGAACCATGGCTAGGTAGATTTCAAACTTACAACTTAAAATATACATGAATCTCAAAGAATAATATCAAACATACCTCAATCTAGTTACATGCATGGCCAAACTTCCTCCTAATTCTCTTCCAAACCAAACATGAAGCAAGAACTCCTTCCTCCTCCCTTAGAATTTTCGGTCAAAAGAGGATGAAAAAGGATGAACAAAATTTTTCTTTTCCTTTCTTTAGCTCACGGCAATGGGGGGGGAAACAACCACACATTTTTTTTTTGTTTTCATTTCTTTATTACCCATACTCCTTATTTTATTTTTTCCTAACATACCTCACTAAGCCAACATGTTCCCAACATGTTTCCACCCATAGCATGGCCAACCACTAGCTCAAATTTTGGGTAATTTGACATGCAAACCCATCATTTTCATAACATGCATTAATAGACCATTTCAAATTAGCCTATCATATTTTCACCATGTCTCATATCGATCCCTATTTAATAATTTCTCATGCAATTGGCAAAATTGGAGAATGAAACTTCCACATACTCATGTACACACATAATAAGCATAGAATATGGAAATTAATTATTTTTATGACTCGGTTTTGTGGTCCCGAAACCACTTCCCGACTAGGGTCAATTTTGGGCTGTCACAACTCTCCCCCACTTAAGAAATTTTCGTCCCCGAAAATCTTACCGGTGAATAGGTTTGGGTATTGTTCTTTCATCGAGCTCTCGGTTTCCCAAGTAGCTTCCTCGATCCC
This sequence comes from Gossypium hirsutum, assembly GCF_007990345.1. Classification (NCBI taxonomy): domain Eukaryota; kingdom Viridiplantae; phylum Streptophyta; class Magnoliopsida; order Malvales; family Malvaceae; genus Gossypium; species Gossypium hirsutum. The sequence goes on from NC_053435.1 coordinate 59,928,161, forward strand.
GTGTTTGAGCCATAACACCTTTACTAACGGAACCCTTTTGTTTCGCAACTCCTTCACTTCACGAGCTAGGATACGCATCGGCTCTTCTTCATAACTCATATCGGCTTGAATTTCAACCTCCGACGGACTAATTATGTGCGAAGGATCAGATCTATAGCGTCGAAGCATCGAAACATGAAAGATGTTGTGAATCTTTTCGAGCTCAGGGGGAAAAATTAATCGGTATGCAACTGGTCCAACTCGTTCGGATACTTCGTACGGACCGATGAACCTCGGACTCAATTTGCCCTTACGACCAAATCTAAGCACCTTCTTCCAGGGTGAAACTTTGAGAAATACTTTATCTCCAACCTGATATTCAATGTCTTTTCTTTTCAAATCCGCATACGACTTTTGACGATCCGAAGCGGCTTTCAAACTTTCGCGAATTACTTGGACTTTCTGCTCGGCATCCTTAATCAAATCAACCCCAAAGATTTTACTTTCACTAAGTTCAGTCCAAAATAATGGGGTACGGCACTTGCGACCGTATAAAGCCTCGTAAGGTGCCATCTTAATGCTTGATTGAAAGCTATTGTTATAAGCAAATTCAATCAAGGGCAAATATCTTTCCCATGAACCACAGAACTCTAAGACGCAACATCTCAAGATATCCTCGAGTATCTGAATTATTCGTTCAGATTGGCCATCGGTTTGGGGGTGAAAAGCAGTGCTAAAATGCAGCTTGGTACCCAAAGCTTCTTGCAATTTCTTCCAAAATCGCGATGTAAATCTTGGGTCTCTATCCGACACGATAGAAATAGGTACACCATGCAATCGAACAATTTGGGAGATGTATATTTATGCCAATTTATCGAGCGAAAAATCTGTACGGACAGGGATAAAATGAGCAGACTTGGTCAATCTATCAACTATAACCCAGACCGAGTCTTTCTTACTCTGAGTCAAAGGTAACCCAGACACAAAGTCCTTTGTCACTCGATCCCATTTCCATTCGGGTATCATGATTGGCTGAAGTAATCCAGATGGCACTTGATGTTCCGCTTTTACTTGTTGACATATCAAACACCTTGAAACAAATTCAGAAATGTCTCGTTTCATGCCTGGCCACCAAAATTGACGTTTCAGATCGTTGTACATTTTAGTACTACCCGGGTGGATAGACATTCGGCCACTATGAGCCTCATTCAAAATCATCGAAATAAGTTCCGAATTCCTTGGAACACACAAACGACTTCTGAACCTCAAACAATCATCATCATCCATTTGAAACTCCGATTCCTTGTTCGGAACACACTCAGCCCGTTTTGCAACCAATTCATCATCAACTTTCTGGGCTTCACGAATTTGATGAATCAATAATGGTTTGCCTTTTAATTTAGCTACTAACACATTGTCGGGTAGAACAGACAAGTGCACATTCATCGCTCGTAAAACAAACAGCGATTTCCGGCTTAAGGCGTCCGCAACCACATTAGCCTTTCCCGGGTGGTAATCAATGACAAGTTCGTAATCTTTCAACTACTCAAGCCAACGTCTTTGTCGCAGATCTAAGTCTCTTTGAGTCATCAAATATTTGAGACTTTTGTGATCCGAAAATACATGGCACTTTTCGCCAAACAAATAATGTCGCCATATTTTCAAGGCGAATACGATGGCGGCTAGTTCGAGATCATGGGTTGGATAATTTCTCTCGTGTGGCTTCAATTGTCTCGACGCATAGGCCACAACTCGACCTTCTTGCATCAATACGCAACCCAACCCGAGTAGGGATGCGTCACTATAAATGACAAACTCTTTGCCTGATTTGGGTTGCACTAAAATTGGAGCTTCAGTCAAATGAGTTTTCAGTTGATCGAAGCCTTTCTGACATTTCTCCGTCCATTCGAACTTAGCATCCTTTTGAAGTAGCTTCATCATTGGTGTGGCTATCATCGAGAAACCTTTGACAAATCGTCGGTAATAACCGGCGAGTCCCAAAAAGCTCCGAACCTCAGTAACATTTCTCGGAGGTTTCCAGTTAAGTATGGCTGAGATTTTGTTCGGGTCAACACGAATACCCGATGCGGATACCACATGACCCAAGAAGCTAACCTCTCTTAACCAGAACTCACACATACTGAACTTCGCATATAACTGCTTATCCCGCAAAATTTGCAACACTAATCTCAAGTGTTCAGCATGTTCGATCTCATCTCTTGAATAGACCAAGATGTCATCAATGAACACAACTACGAACCGATCCAAATATGGTCTGAAGATCCGATTCATCAAATCCATAAATACCGCAGGGGCATTAGTGAGCCCGAACGGCATCACCAAGAACTCGTAGTGACCGTACCTCGTTCTGAAAGCATTTTTGGGTACGTCCGAATCTCGAATCCGCAACTGATAATAGCCCGATCTCAAATCTATCTTTGAAAACACTGAGGCTCCCTTTAATTGATCAAACAAATCATCAATACGCGGAAACGGATATTTATTCTTTATCGTCACTTTATTCAGTTGACGATAGTCAATGCACAACCTCATGGTTCCGTCCTTCTTTTTCACGAACAATACTGGTGCACCCCAAGGTGAGAAACTTGGTCGAGCGAAACCTCTATCCGTCAACTCTTGCAATTGAGCTTTCAATTCCTTTAACTCGGTTGGTGCCATACGATTCAGAGCTATCGAAATTGGCGTAGTTCCAGGTACGAGCTCAATACCAAACTCTACCTCCCGAATAGGTGCTAAACCCGGTAATTCTTCAGGAAAAACATCCGGGTATTCACAAACCACCGGCACAGATTCGGGTTTCTTTTCTAATTCTTTGTCATAAAGTACATACGCAAGGTATGCTTCGCACCCTTTTCTTACATATTTCTGGGCCAATATTGCTGATATTACAGCTGGCAACCCCTTTAAGTCCGTAGACTCAACTCGGATTACCTCGTTATTCGCGCTCCTCAAATCAATAGTCTTGCTTTTGCAATTCACAACCGCATACATGCCGAAATGTTCTCCTCGACCAACTAAGAAGAAAATACCAAAGGTTGCTAGCCGGTGTGATGACTTCAACGACGGCACGATCACGCAAAAAGAGACGAGTCCAAGAAACCTAGAATAGATGACAAGCAAACACCGAATGAGTATATAACTCAGTAAGCCATAAGCATTCCACAACCATCCATTAATAAAATTATCACAACAGGAAACAATGAAATGAGGTTAAGTACTCCATCCATACCGAACTATACCATAGTTCCTTAAACCCTATGGTTCAATCTCATACCAAGTCCTACATTGACCTTTCATACATCATTTTATTTTCGTTATAATAATACAATTAAACGAACTTTCACCTATTCCACAATGAACCTTATGTACATGACTTCAAATATAATCGTCACATAGGTTCAAAACTTACCAAGCTCAACTCCAAATATAAACATAGCGCCTATTAGCCATGAACTCAAGGTACTTACCTTTTCCGCTGTCCAAAATTGACTCAGTAAAGTCGCACCCTTCATGTAAATAATTTATAGAAAATATATATAGGGTTGCACGCATAATGTTTAGTAATCAACCACGCACACTTAGTGCCATGCACTTTAAACTCACACACTTAGTGCCATGCATTTCAAGTTCGCACACTTACCTTTTTCCGCTGTCCAAAATCGACTCGGTAAAGTCGCACCCTTAATGTAAATAATTTATAGAAAATATATATATTGGGTTTGCACACATAGTGCTTAATAATCAACCGCGCACACTTAGTGCCATGTACTTTAAACTCGCACACTTAGTGCTGTACAATTTAAACCCGCACACTTAGTGCCAATCTCATGATCATAAATGTTTACACCCGCACACTTAGTGCCTAAACCAACAACTCAATTCATCTCACCTCTTTTCTTTTTTATTCAATACTTTCATCACCCCATGCATACATGTATATATATATATTTATCGTTCCATTCAGCATCATTACATAGACGTTATGACCATTTAAATTAATACAAAATATATGCTTAATGACTTACTTCTGTTGGGTAAGATGGTTCCAACTCGGCTACTCGATGATCTTTTCTTTGCCTTTGCTCGATTCTCCTCCTTTAACTTCTTGAGCTTAATCAATAAATCAACTAGTTTAACCGCCTTGCTAAATATTTACAATCCAATTACACATGCATATGTATGTTAGTATATTCAGCAATCACCCTTACTAATCACCCACTTGATCAATTATAGAGAATCAAAGTTAATATCACAATGTGTACCCTATATGGCCCATTATACATAATCAAATTTAACATCATCTATATATTTACTCATATGGCCGAATATACCTAATCATACATACACCTAACCAAAAATAATTTCTAAAATCTTTATATCATTTATACACTAAGCCGAGTACTCTTACCAAGTTCACCTATATTTTCCAACAAATTCTTCATTGATCAAACACATATTCGGCTAAAGAAATGGCAATTTTAGCAACTTTTGATTTAATACTTAATCACTTACAATACATCTAAATATATTTTTTTTCATATTATTAACACAAATCACATACATTATTTAATATAACATTTTCACATTCGGCATTAGTATCAACCATAGTAGCCGATTCTTCCTACTTTGTACCCATGCATCTATTTGATCCTTAGTTAGTTCAAACACCCACACACTAAGATTCATCCAATTTTAACAAGAAATAAAATCCTTAATCCTCAAACTACCATGGCCGAATGTTGTAACCCAAACCACATATATTGTTCCTCAAGGCCCTTCAAGGACCACATTTGGCACCTCCTTAATAACAACTCAAAGTCAACCATCTCCATACCTCATCACCCAAGACATCAAAATACCAACCAAGAATGTAACATTCATGGCCGAATATCATCTCCATCATTTAACAAAGTTTGAACCATGGCTAGGTAGATTTCAAACTTACAACTTAAAATATACATGAATCTCAAAGAATAATATCAAACATACCTCAATCTAGTTACATGCATGGCCAAACTTCCTCCTAATTCTCTTTCAAACCAAACATGAAGCAAGAACTCCTTCCTCCTCCCTTAGAATTTTCGGTCAAAAGTGGATGAAAAAGGATGAACAAAATTTTTCTTTTCCTTTCTTTAGCTCGCGGCAATGGGGGGGGGGAAACAACCACACATTTTTTTTTGTTTTCATTTCTTTATTACCCATACTCTTTATTTTATTTTTTCCTAACATACCTCACTAAGCCAACATGTTCCCAACATGTTTCCACCCATAACATGGCCAACCACTAGCTCAAATTTTGGGTAATTTGACATGCAAACCCATCATTTTCATAACATGCATTAATAGACCATTTCAAATTAGCCTATCATATTTTCACCATGTCTCATATCGATCCCTATTTAATAATTTCTCATGCAATTGGCAAAATTGGAGAATGAAACTTCCACATACTCATGTACACACATAATAAGCATAGAATATGGAAATTAATTATTTTTATGACTCGGTTTTGTGGTCCCGAAACCACTTCCCGACTAGGGTCAATTTTGGGCTGTCACAACTCTCCCCCACTTAAGAAATTTTCGTCCCCGAAAATCTTACCGGTGAATAGGTTTGGGTATTGTTCTTTCATCGAGCTCTCGGTTTCCCAAGTAGCTTCCTCGATCCCGTGTTTGAGCCATAACACCTTTACTAACGGAACCCTTTTGTTTCGCAACTCCTTCACTTCACGAGCTAGGATACGCATCGGCTCTTCTTCATAACTCATATCGGCTTGAATTTCAACCTCCGACGGACTAATTATGTGCGAAGGATCAGATCTATAGCGTCGAAGCATCGAAACATGAAAGGCGTTGTGAATCTTTTCGAGCTCAGGGGGCAAAATTAATCGGTATGCAACTGGTCCAACTCGTTCGGATACTTCGTACGGACCGATGAACCTCTGACTCAATTTGCCCTTACGACCAAATCTAAGCACCTTCTTCCAGGGTGAAACTTTGAGAAATACTTTATCTCCAACCTGATATTCAATGTCTTTTCTTTTCAAATCCGCATACGACTTTTGACGATCCGAAGCGGCTTTCAAACTTTCGCGAATTACTTGGACTTTCTGCTCGGCATCCTTAATCAAATCAACCCCAAAGATTTTACTTTCACTAAGTTCAGTCCAAAATAATGGGGTACGGCACTTGCGACCGTATAAAGCCTCGTAAGGTGCCATCTTAATGCTTGATTGAAAGCTATTGTTATAAGCAAATTCAATCAAGGGCAAATATCTTTCCCATGAACCACAGAACTCTAAGACGCAACATCTCAAGATATCCTCGAGTATCTGAATTATTCGTTCAGATTGGCCATCGGTTTGGGGGTGAAAAGCAGTGCTAAAATGCAGCTTGGTACCCAAAGCTTCTTGCAATTTCTTCCAAAATCGCGATGTAAATCTTGGGTCTCTATCCGACACGATAGAAATAGGTACACCATGCAATCGAACAATTTGGGAGATGTATATTTCTGCCAATTTATCGAGCGAAAAATCTGTACGGGCAGGGATAAAATGAGCAGACTTGGTCAATCTATCAACAATAACCCAGACCGAGTCTTTCTTACTCTGAGTCAAAGGTAACCCAGACACAAAGTCCTTTGTCACTCGATCCCATTTCCATTCGGGTATCATGATTGGCTGAAGTAATCCAGATGGCACTTGATGTTCCGCTTTTACTTGTTGACATATCAAACACCTTGAAACAAATTCAGAAATGTCTCGTTTCATGCCTGGCCACCAAAATTGACGTTTCAGATCGTTGTACATTTTAGTACTACCCGGGTGGATAGACATTCGGCCACTATGAGCCTCATTCAACATCATCGAAATAAGTTCCGAATTCCTTGGAACACACAAACGACTTCTGAACCTCAAACAATCATCATCATCCATTTGAAACTCCGATTCCTTGTTCGGAACACACTCAGCCCGTTTTGCAACCAATTCATCATCAACTTTCTGGGCTTCACGAATTTGATGAATCAATAATGGTTTGGCTTTTAATTTAGCTACTAACACATTGTCGGGTAGAACAGACAAGTGCACATTCATCGCTCGTAAAACAAACAGCGATTTCCGGCTTAAGGCGTCCGCAACCACATTAGCCTTTCCCGGGTGGTAATCAATGACAAGTTCGTAATCTTTCAACAACTCAAGCCAACGTCTTTGTCGCAGATTTAAGTCTCTTTGAGTCATCAAATATTTGAGACTTTTGTGATCCGAAAATACATGGCACTTTTCGCCAAACAAATAATGTCGCCATATTTTCAAGGCGAATACGATGGCGGCTAGTTCGAGATCATGGGTTGGATAATTTCTCTCGTGTGGCTTCAATTGTCTCGACGCATAGGCCACAACTCGACCTTCTTGCATCAATACGCAACCCAACCCGAGTAGGGATGCGTCACTATAAATGACAAACTCTTTGCCTGATTTGGGTTGCACTAAAATTGGAGCTTCAGTCAAATGAGTTTTCAGTTGATCGAAGCCTTTCTGACATTTCTCCGTCCATTCGAACTTAGCATCCTTTTGAAGTAGCTTCGTCAATTGTGTGGCTATCATCGAGAAACCTTTGACAAATCGTCGGTAATAACTGGCGAGTCCCAAAAAGCTCCGAACCTCAGTAACATTTCTCGGAGGTTTCCAGTTAAGTATGGCTGAGATTTTGTTCGGGTCAACTTGAATACCCGATGCGGATACCACATGACCCAAGAAGCTAACCTCTCTTAACCAGAACTCACACTTACTGAACTTCGCATATAACTGCTTATCCCGCAAAATTTGCAACACTAATCTCAAGTGTTCAGCATGTTCGATCTCATCTCTTGAATAGACCAAGATGTCATCAATGAACACAACTACGAACCGATCCAAATATGGTCTGAAGATCCGATTCATCAAATCCATAAATACCGCAGGGGCATTAGTGAGCCCGAACGGCATCACCAAGAACTCGTAGTGACCTTACCTCGTTCTGAAAGCAGTTTTGGGTACGTCTGAATCTCGAATCCGCAACTGATAATAGCCCGATCTCAAATCTATCTTTGAAAACACTGAGGCTCCCTTTAATTGATCAAACAAATCATCAATACGCGGTAACGGATATTTATTCTTTATCGTCACTTTATTCAGTTGACGATAGTCAATGCCCAACCTCATGGTTCCGTCCTTCTTTTTCACGAACAATACTGGTGCACCCCAAGGTGAGAAACTTGGTCGAGCGAAACCTCTATCCGTCAACTCTTGCAATTGAGCTTTCAATTCCTTTAACTCGGTTGGTGCCATACGATACGGAGCTATCGAAATTGGCGTAGTTCCAGGTACGAGCTCAATACCAAACTCTACCTCCCGAACAGGTGGTAAACCCGGTAATTCTTCAGGAAAAACATCCGGGTATTCACAAACCACCGGCACAGATTCGGGTTTCTTTTCTAATTCTTTGTCATAAAGTACATACGCAAGGTATGCTTCGCACCCTTTTCTTACATATTTCTGGGCCAATATTGTTGATATTACAGCTGGCAACCCCCTTAAGTCCGTAGACTCAACAGGTAGAGTCTCTCTGGATGCTAAGGTTTCACATACATATGAATGAGTAGAGCCAGGGTCAATCAATGCAATCACATTAGTATCAAAGAGAGTGAAGGTACCAGTGATGACGTCAGGGGAGGATGCCTCCTCTCGTGCGCGAATGGCATATGCTCTAGCAGGAGTACGGTTCTCGGCTCGAACAGCCGTATCAGAGGCCCCTCTCTGACTACCACCCCTACCTCCTAAAATTCTCGTTGGTCTACCTCTAGTTGTCACTCCACTAGGTCTTGCACCTTGAATCTTATTTTTCTCATCAAGTTCCGTGCAATCTCTAATGAAGTGGTCCTTCGAACCGCATCTGTAACAGGCCCTGTTAATAGACTTACCCCAACATTCACCTATGTGTCGTCTTCCACATTGGGGACATTCAGGTTTCTCTAGACGGTTATTGCCCACACTAGCTACCGAAGTAGCTTGGGAGTCCGTCGATGGTCGTGCTCTGATGGAAATTCCCGCCGTCATCCTCGACTTATTAGTGTCCTCCCTGAACTTCTTTACAGCTGAGAACGGAGCTTTACCCGTCGATCTTTTACGATAGTCTCTAGCTTCAAATTCAGCCTTCTTCTTCCCCTTTCCAAGTTCTTCCGCCTTGCAGGCTCGTTCGACTAGTGTCACGAATTCTTTTATCTCCAAAATACCCACTAGTAGCTTTAAATCTTCATTCAATCCTTCTTCGAATCTTTTGCACATAGCAACCTCATCAGCTACACACTCCCGGGCATACCTACTGAGTCTTACGAATTCATGTTCGTATTCAGATACTGTCATACGGCCTTGCTTAAGTTCCAAGAATTCCTTACGCTTTTGATCGATGAACCGTTGACTAATATATTTCTTTCGAAATTCCGCTTGGAAGAAGTCCCAAGTAACTCGTTCGTTTGGGACTATGGAAATCAGGGTCCTCAACCAATAGTAGGCTGAGTCCTGCAACAAGGATATAGCACACTTTAGACATTCATCGGGCGTGCATGACAGTTCATCAAACACCCGAACGGTGTTATCAAGCCAGAACTCGGCCCTTTCAGCATCATCAGTAACTATGGCCCTGAACTCCTCAGCCCCGCGCTTCCTAATCAAGTCTACAAGTGGCTTACTCAGCCTCACAGGATCAGTAACTGATGGCATTACGGGCTCCTGGGGTGGATTATTCAAATTCGGGAATTGTTGGACAGCCGGATTGGTTCGGGCATACTGCGCGACCCACTCATTCATCATGGTAAAGAAGGCTTGTTTAGCCCCCTCACCTGGATTATTCGCAGATGACTGAGGTTCAACAGGCGGCGTCCCTTGTGCAGGAGCAGCCGCTACACTTTCAACGTCATCCGCCAAGGTTCTCTCTACACCGGGATCCATTTACTAATCAAAACAAAAATTTTAACCGTCAGAAGTCATCACACATTTAAACATTAACATTAAGGCATGTATAGCTAGACTCATACGTGCTATGTAGTCCTAGAACCGACTAAACCATAGCTCTGATACCAATCAAATGTAACACCCCGAACCCGAGACCGTCGCCGGAGTCGAACACGAGGTGTTAACAGATTTCAAACCACTTATTAAAATTTTTCCAGACAAGCTGCTAATCTGCGTGCTAGTCGCTTTAAAAATCATATCTTGAGTTCTGGAACTCGAAATCCAGTTCCGTGAATTTTCCCTGAAACTAGACTCATATGTCCATCTACATATTTTTTTCTATAATTTTTGGTTGGGCCAATTAGTACAGTTTATTAGTCAAAGTCTCCCATGTTACTGGGGTCGACTACACTGACTTTTGCGCATTACGACCTAGATATCTCCCTGTACAGAGCTTCAATACTGATTCCGTTTGTTTCTATAGAAACTAGACTTAGAGAGGAATCTATACATATATGGAATGGCTCCTAATTATCTCTGGTTAATTTATAATGAATTTCCAAAGTCGGAACAGGGAACCCAGAAAACGTTCTGGCCCTGTCTCACGAGAACCTGAATATCTCTTAACATACTGTCCATATGATTGTTTCGTTGCTTCTATATGAAAATAGACTCATCGAGCTTCGATTAAATAATTTATTCACTATTTAATACCATTCCTACTAATTTTTGTAATTTTTCAATCCCACGTCACTGCTGCTGCCAGCATCTGTTACTGAAGCAACTATGTCCATTTCGTGATTTCTCATTGATCTAACTAGTAATTCATCATACATATCACAAAATTATAATCATGACTAGCCATACCAAAGGCTAATCATTGTCAAACATCTTCCTACTACGCTATTTCCGTATCATGAATCTTAACACCAAAATTAATCAGCCATGACATATGGCATAAAAATCGTATTACCAAGACTTACGACCCAACATTAGAACCAAATTCAACCGAACATTATGCCATTTTCGCATGGCTAAAAGTTTACATACCAAATTTCAACAAAACATATTAGCCTATACATGCCGAAATGTTCTCCTAGACCAACTAAGAAGAAAATACCAAAGGTTGCTAGCCGGTGTGATGACTTCAACGACGGCACGATCACGCAAAAAGAGACGAGTCCAAGAAACCTAGAATAGGTGACAAGCAAACACCGAATGAGTATATAACTCAGTAAGCCATAAGCATTCCACAACCATCCATTAATAAAATTATCACAACAGGAAACAATGAAATGAGGTTAAGTACTCCATCCATACCGAACTATACCATAGTTCCTTAAACCCTATGGTTCAATCTCATACCAAGTCCTACATTGACCTTTCATACATCATTTTATTTTCGTTATAATAATACAATTAAACGAACTTTCACCTATTCCACAATGAACCTTATGTACATGACTTCAAATATAATCGTCACATAGGTTCAAAACTTACCAAGCTCAACTCCAAATATAAACATAGCGCCTATTAGCCATGAACTCAAGGTACTTACCTTTTCCGCTGTCCAAAATTGACTCGGTAAAGTCGCACCCTTCATGTAAATAATTTATAGAAAATATATATAGGGTTGCACGCATAATGTTTAGTAATCAACCACGCACACTTAGTGCCATGCACTTTAAACTCACACACTTAGTGCCATGCATTTCAAGTTCGCACACTTACCTTTTTCCGCTGTCCAAAATCGACTCGGTAAAGTCGCACCCTTAATGTAAATAATTTATAGAAAATATATATATTGGGTTCGCACACATAGTGCTTAATAATCAACCGCGCACACTTAGTGCCATGTACTTTAAACTCGCACACTTAGTGCTGTACAATTTAAACCCGCACACTTAGTGCCAATCTCATGATCATAAATGTTTACACCCGCACACTTAGTGCCTAAACCAACAACTCAATTCATCTCACCTCTTTTCTTTTTTATTCAATACTTTCATCACCCCATGCATACATGTATATATATATTTATCGTTCCATTCAGCATCATTACATAGACGTTATGACCATTTAAATTAATACAAAATATATGCTTAATGACTTACTTCTGTTGGGTAAGATGGTTCCAACTCGGCTACTCGATGATCTTTTCTTTGCCTTTGCTCGATTCTCCTCCTTTAACTTCTTGAGCTTAATCAATAAATCAACTAGTTTAACCGCCTTGCTAAATATTTACAATCCAATTACACATGCATATGTATGTTAGTATATTCGGCAATCACCCTTACTAATCACCCACTTGATCAATTATAGAGAATCAAAGTTAATATCACAATGTGTACCCTATATGGCCCATTATACATAATCAAATTTAACATCATCTATATATTTACTCATATGGCCGAATATACCTAATCATACATACACCTAACCAAAAATAATTTCTAAAATCTTTATATCATTTATACACTTAGCCGAGTACTCTTACCAAGTTCACCTATATTTTCCAACAAATTCTTCATTGATCAAACACATATTCGGCTAAAGAAATGGCAATTTTAGCAACTTTTGATTTAATACTTAATCACTTACAATACATCTAAATATATTTTTTTTCATATTATTAACACAAATCACATACATTATTTAATATAACATTTTCACATTCGGCATTAGTATCAACCATAGTAGCCGATTCTTCCTACTTTGTACCCATGCATCTATTTGATCCTTAGTTAGTTCAAACACTCACACACTAAGATTCATCCAATTTTAACAAGAAATAAAATCCTTAATCCTCAAACTACCATGGCCGAATGTTGTAACCCAAACCACATATATTGTTCCTCAAGGCCCTTCAAGGACCACATTCGGCACCTCCTTAATAACAACTCAAAGTCAACCATCTCCATACCTCATCACCCAAGACATCAAAATACCAACCAAGAATGTAACATTCATGGCCGAATATCATCTCCATCATTTAACAAAGTTTGAACCATGGCTAGGTAGATTTCAAACTTACAACTTAAAATATACATGAATCTCAAAGAATAATATCAAACATACCTCAATCTAGTTACATGCATGGCCAAACTTCCTCCTAATTCTCTTCCAAACCAAACATGAAGCAAGAACTCCTTCCTCCTCCCTTAGAATTTTCGGTCAAAAGAGGATGAAAAAGGATGAACAAAATTTTTCTTTTCCTTTCTTTAGCTCACGGCAATGGGGGGGGGGGAAACAACCACACATTTTTTTTTGTTTTCATTTCTTTATTACCCATACTCCTTATTTTATTTTTTCCTAACATACCTCACTAAGCCAACATGTTCCCAACATGTTTCCACCCATAGCATGGCCAACCACTAGCTCAAATTTTGGGTAATTTGACATGCAAACTCATCATTTTCATAACATGCATTAATAGACCATTTCAAATTAGCCTATCATATTTTCACCATGTCTCATATCGATCCCTATTTAATAATTTCTCATGCAATTGGCAAAATTGGAGAATGAAACTTCCACATACTCATGTACACACATAATAAGCATAGAATATGAAATTAATTATTTTTAGGACTCGGTTTTGTGGTCCCGAAACCACTTCCCGACTAGGGTCAATTTTGGGCTGTCACAAAAATTGTTCGCGACAATCCCACGCCTGGATGTGCTCCTCGTGCCGCACCGACCAGTCGATGTTGTCCTTCCCCCGCATGTCCACCTTGTATAGTTCCTTCAAGTCTTGCGGTGGCGACGAAATTTTTTGCCTCTACCTGAACTACCTCAACACTCGATCCAATTTGTGCATTTTCACCATCGCGTACACTATCAACGGCACCTTCACGTTCGGCAGGATGCAGGATATGGTATCGGTGTCGGCGTACAACATCCATTCAAACTGATAAGCAAAATTTTAAATATCGTTATTTATGAATTTTTTTTATGAATCATTACGTAGTTAATATAGGGTCAAAAGAAAAGGTAACTAACCTCGGCTTCGGACCGTTGATCTAACAACAGCCTAATCTCTTCTAGAACCTCGGCCAGTCCCACGTAGCTCGACCCATGGTTCCACCTATACAAGCAATATGTTAGTCGAAACATATAATAATAATTGTACAAATTACATATTTGTTAATAAATGATGTTTGCGTCGCCACCAACAATAACATATATGGTTCAGTTACCTTGAGACGTAGAAACAATAGTCACCACCAGGCCCACAACTGCAGAAGGAGCAGACAACCACCGATTGACGCCAACCTCAGGTTCGTGGCTCAACACATCTCTTTGTATAACGTGGACAATACAGCAGATCCCCAACTTAGTTTTCCATAGTCATTGAAGTCCACTAGATGCAGTAGCCACCTCACGTGCCCAAAATTTCGAGATTTATGAGCCATTAAAATGCCCTCGATTAACCTCATGATGTATGCTCAGGCGTATTGTTGTATCACCTCCTTTATTCAGTCTTGAGGGTCTTCATGGAGCTTGTCGAAATTATTCTTCAACCAATTCATCGATATTCGACCACCTTCAAACTTATCCGGGACCTTCCCCAACAGTGATCAACAGAAGGTCATTTTGTCCGAAACAATCCTAAATCCCGTGATGACTAGCCCATCCACTAGTAGACCAAGTTGTAGCGCTACGTCTTCGAGTGTGATTGTACACTCACTACATGAAAGGTGGAAATGTGTTCCAAGCCTCCATCTTTCCACCAATGTACTGATTATTTACAAATTGAGTTTGCAACCCCCGGACATGTAAAACACATGTACGAATCTACTCGCTTGCAAGTGGCCATGAATTTCAAGAATCGCACACTTTCCCATATTAAGGATGAAGCCCTCCAAAACACGACCACTCGTCTATTTACATACAAAAAAAATAATTATAATAAAAGTTTAAATTTAACATTATTGAAATTAACAAATTTTAAATTTCGGTCTTTCCATTACTAATTGGGCGGCGAAAATATGCTTCTTGTCGAAGCGCATTAGGGAGGCAACTATCCGTGAGAAATCAATTTAAAAGAATAAAAATGAGATAATTAAAAAAATAATATTTTTAAATAAAAATATAAAAAAATTATTAAAAACGAGAGAGTTGAGAGGGTTTGAGAGAATTTGAGAGAATTGAGAGAGCTGAGATAATGATGTGAATGAAAAAATGAAATTTGATGGATGTATATAGGATAAAGAAAAAAAAAAGGTTACCGTTAGGGGTTTTAATTTTTTTTACCGTTGGCGACAACATTACGCTTTTCAGCAAAACTGGCCTATATCCCTAATTAAATTTAAAACTAGCCCAAAACCTTAATTTAAACAAATGGCATTTACGCCTTATTTTTCTTTAAATAATAGTATAAATAAAAATAATATATCTAATTAATTTTTTTCCTAATTATAACAATCTTTTATTTAAATTTATTGCACTATTGGTTCCACTTCATAGTAGAGATGTTGCAACCCCAAAAATCCCTCACCAAAACACAGTTGGGTCAAAGCTAACCAGCTCGAGAAAACTTTTTTAAACATTTCAGAAATAAAAAAATATTTTTATTTTAGTATTGGTTTTTGAAATTCAATACACCCTATTATCCTTTCATCTTCCCTTGATTGAAACTGTTGATATTAAGAAGTGACATGGAGGAGATTGTGATGAAATTCACCCTGTTGGGCAGTGAGGTAGAGATTTTTTGGAAGCAAAGGAGAGAGAGAGGGGTAAACATGGCCCTTCTTGTGAGAGAGGGTTTATATTAGTTTATGGGACACGATAGAATCAAAAAAATTATTTTGGGACACGTGGCAGCCTTGATTTGCTAATTAAATATGTCTATAGTCCTGGTTAGGTGGGCTTGTGTGTTCCTCAGGTTTTGGTGGTACGATATGTGTTGTAATGGTGGAAATGATCCTATGATGGGAAATAGTCATATGTAACAAAAAACCTATAAACCAACTATAATTGTTCTTTAAAAGAAATATCTTAATTGGTCACAACACAACTTGTTAAAAAAAGAAAACCAGGAAGAAGCATTCAACACTAATTTGTCTCCCACATTCTTAAATTGAGCTTGTTTAAAGGTTTGTGAATTAGGCCTATAAAGCCGTTTCATAGATTGTTAAAAGCATCATGAATTGAATGTTTATGAGCCCAAATTGAGCAGGAAATGGGAGGCCTTTCCTCATCTAAGATATCTCCTAATTCAATTGGTTACCCAACCCACTGGACTACCCTACGCAACACCTACTATGAAAGTCAAAAAGAAAAAACATAGCAAGCAAAGACGAGGAAATTGAAAAAGGAGCGAACACTAATTTATTAATGATATGTTTTTTTTCCAGGGGGCATGATTTAATGGGTGGAACTTGCTATACTTTATTACTCAAAATGGGTCAAAAAATTAAATATTAAATTAGAAAACAAATATACTTCAACAAACATGAATCAAACCAATTTTAAATTGGATCTGTAGAACCTCTGAGAATGTTATTTTGATGGAAAGCAAAAGGATTTGGCAAAAAACTATAATATTTCAAAAAGAATGAACAAACTATACATCTCTTAGTCTTACAGGAATGGTTATATGGACCCTAAAATATTCATCCATTGCCAATGGCATCTCCAACCTGCTGTAATTTCTTGCTAATTCGAAACAAGATAATTCTCCGAAATAGAAAAAAAAATGGAATATATGAAACAAAGCATTATACAACATTTTGATTGCAATGCAACCCCTAATCTAAATTTCTTAAAAAAACTATACTCTTTCCATCTTTTCTTTTTCCACCTCCTAGCTCTGAGCTTGTCCGATCATGTTAATATAATATAAAGAACTCCTCAAGCTCCAGCAGCTCTTCGACAACTTCCATATCTTACCGATATCACATGTTCTTCGATAAAGATCGTAAGCGGCAATACCAGGAAACTGTCGTCAGTTCAATGAGTATCACTGTGCTATCAATCATTATGGCCCTTAGCCATCAGAATAACTTCAAGAGGATCAAAAATCTGTCTCACATTAGTGGGAGATAAGCCCCACCATGCCCTTTCCTCAAGACAAGTGGTGCTGCAGTATCAGGAACCCAATCCAAGGCCTTCATGCAGGCATCCACCACATCAGCAAACCCAGTAGCTGAAGTAGCCAGTTGCAATCGTAGCCGCAGATCCCTAGTCCTCTTCAGCAAGCATCTAAATGATCTCCCAAGGTATTTGGCCCATTCTGCTGGTAACCCTCCTCCAGTGAGCCAAACCGAGAATTGGGATTGATCACCTCTGGCAGCTACCTCGGCCCTGTAGAATCTTGCCAGTTCGCTAAGCATAGATGGCTGAAGTGGAAGCACAGCCACAAATTCAGCCACAAACTCTTCTGTGAGTTCTGGATTGAGCATCTGATTCCAAAGGACTAGGGCCCATTCTGTCGGCTGATTAAGACCATAGGCTTCTGCAACAATAAGAGCCTCTTGGAATCGAGATTGCTCAACTAGAGCTCGCCTAGCATTGGTTTCAGATAGGTTGAGCCATTTAGAATCCGGAATGCGTATTTGAAGCGAGACAAGAGAAGCCTGGGCACAAGCCCTGCGTGTTTTGTTGCCGGCATCAATTGAAGAGTGAACTTCAGCAGCTTCAATGAAATAGCGCATCGATTCCAGGAGATCTTCATTCTGGTCTCTGTCGTAGCATTCAAACCACTGCAGGGAAGCTTGCTCTGCTCGTGACTCCAGCAGAGAAGCTGTTTCATGCTTCATATCAAAATGATTATAAACCTGCAAATAAGAAAAGCATGACAGAAGGAAACTGATGAATAGTCCAACTTGTTTGAAGCATATGAACGTGGAAAAATGAAATAAAAGTATTTCACAGAAGCCTAAACGACGTCCGTAGAATTCCTTTAACTAAGAACTGGATGGAATCAGTGAGAGAACATACAAAATAACCATCAACCTAATTCCGAGCCAGTAGGAGTGGCCCATTATTACATAACATCAAATATGATCCCCTAGATGGACCTGTTCAAGGACCGAATAAACTTTTCAGGTCAGCAAGCCAGACCAGCTTCAGGCTGGGCTTCAATAAGATTTCCGCAAGTCCAAGGTGGAGTTATGATCTTACTAAATGAATACGGAGCTTTAAACTCGATTCCTAAATATATTTTAAAGTGTTAAAATATCAATATTTATTTTGGGGCAGGAAATGTGGGTGGCACGGAGGCCCCCCCCATCCAAATAAAGCCCTAGTCTTTGAAAAGAAACCTTAACCAGTTTTGGTCAAAAAAAAAAAACCCTTAACCAGTTGGCCCTTCCAAAAGAATGAATATATGATGTATATTCCTAAACTTAACAATTCCTTCCAAAAGAATATATTGATTGCCTAGAATAAAACAGACAGCATTTAAGTCAAACATGCATATACTAACCATAGCAAATGCATCAAGGTCATAAGGATTAAAATGCTTCAAAGACGTTAGAACAGCCATTCGAAATCCTCTGACAGCCTCAGCAGTGCCAGTATTTGTATCTGCAGCAGTGGAATACTTCTGAAGAAGTAGATCCAATTGACCATTTTCTATGAGAATGCCAAGAATAAAATTAAGGGCATGGAAGTTTCCGACTCCAGTTATCAAGCGAGCCAAACATGCAAAATCACCCTCGGAAACATAAGCTTCAACCCTGGTTGCAGCAAGGGCTACAAGAACATCAACCCCATCAAGGCATGCTGATGATTTGTAGAAATGGTGTGAAAGAATAAGAAGCTCAACCTGAGAACATGAAATTTCCAGTGAAAGAAGAAACATTCATGAATCAGAAACAAACTTTTATTAAACTAACAATTAGAAAGCGTAATAATTGCACAAGTGATACAACTAAAAAATGATATAATAGAATAGAGTTATTGATCATATCACAGCCAAAACAACAGTCATTACTCACAAGATTCACATGCCTAATCACAACTGTAAGGATTGGCTTTTTAAAATGGATTTCTTTTAAAAGAAAGATGGTAACCAAGACATCAATGCTCTTCTGGTTATAGTTCCATAAATTCCTAAAAAAGTTTCTGCATGACACACATTTGTATATTTCTTAACAAGCTTAATACTTTTATCCCCACAAAATGTTCTATAGTTGATATAACAAGAAAATACCTCACAGGCAAGTGGTATTTCTTGTCCGGTAATCACTAAACGCATTAATGCATGGCCAATTTCAGGTTCAGAAGGACACAGTTCAGCCCACTTCAAGAAATCTGAAAATCTCCACAAAAGAGGAGCCGGCCCTTCCTCTTTCTGAGAATCCATATATCCCCCACGATGAGCAGCCAATAAACCCTAAGGCATATTGAATATGAGAGGTCAACAGGTTAGATATACAAACAAAATTAAACTGCAACTGTCAGACGGGTGCAGTGCAAAGATCTGGATGGAAACAGAAACATAAAGGCTTCTCACACAACTAAACACCACATACCAAAAGCAACGAGCATTGATATAAGCATCATCACTCAAGTAAATATAAACTGCATCAGGAAATCACCTTTAGAAAGGACTCTGCAAGAATTTGAGCGATACTAGCAGCTGGCATAACATGAGTCTGCACAAGGAGATGTGCTTCCTCAAAAGACTCCTGAGCTTTAAGAGAAAGTAGCTGTAGCAATTCAATTGGCTGTTTGCCAAATGCCTCTGGAAATGAAAGACCCAAGACGTTTGCAGCTTTGACTACTGCAATTATTCTCTTGCATAACCCACGTCCACTACCTTCGGTGAAAACAGTTGCTAAATTCTCCAAGACCTTTGAAATTCAAAATATAGAATTCAGGTAGGAAAATGAGAACTAATCAGAATCTAAAAGAACCATGAGTAGCCCATAAACAATTGAGTTTAACTACTCAAAACCTATATCAACTATTACAGATGAAATTGGAGATACGAAAAACTACATAGACAACAATAACCTGCAGTGGGTAGATGAGATGCTGATCAATTGGTGTATATGACTGAATAACAGAGAGAAGTTCCTCATCAAGTATTGCTATTGGTATTTCACTGGTAGGAGTGGACATTGCAGCAAGTTTCAGAGCAGTATCCACGAGTATGAATTCAGAAGGCATCTGGCCAGGTGACAGCTTCTGTTGGAGTTGCTTGGCAGCCGATATTTGTCCAAACTCTAGTAAGGACAGAACAGCCCTTTCAAGCTCTCTGGGCCCAACCCTCTCCTCCCACTTAGAAAAAGATATTTCAATTTTTAAGTTTTCATCTTGCAACTGGACATCATTTCTAAGATTGGGAGGATTGGAACCATCTTCTGGCTCAGGGCTTTTATCTACTAGGTCCACCAATGGCCTCCTTGATGGCACATAGCCTTTGGCCCTTCGTTTTGTCTTTGAACTCCCAATTGCTACAGCAGAAGAGCTGGAGTCTAATGCTTGGTTTCTGTGGAGTGGATCCCTTGCATCATATTTCTCCACAGTTCTATTCTTCATTGAATTAATATGATTGTCCATCTTTGTTATTATGCTAGCAGTTCGATCGATAATGTTGGAAATATTCCCTGGGAGATGATTCTGGCTAGAACCCGCTAAATTGATTTCTCCTTCACTTTTCACTTGAGCTTCAGATTCTACGGCTAAAAGCCATACTCTAGTCTCAATTTCTCGCAGAAGATGTAAAGGATAAACTCTGATAAATTTAGTACAGAAGTTAGAGAAGAGGCCTAAATATTTAGATGAAAAGAAGCAGTTCAATTTGGACAAATCACTTACGGGTTGGACTGGGCTATCATCCCACTTAACCATTGAAGAGAAAGCAACAACATCTCATGAAGCTCTCTAGCTGGAAGATCTTTCTCCACTGCTTCTGCATGCTTAAGGAAAAACAACCCTGCCTACAAATCATATAGCAGAAAAATCACATTAAGAATAAATGAGCATGCAGCCAAGAAACAAGAATCGGGCAGATTTCTCTCAGATGTATGATCGAAGCATACCTGTAAAGCAGGATAGGAATATCTAATGAATAAAGTCTGGCAGTGACCCCATAAAGCAACTCTCTCTTCAGGGACATCCCAAAGGAATTCTTTCCATTCGTCTACCATGGATTCAGCCTAAAGGACAAAGAGAGTTGATATTCAGAAGTTCAAGAGGCAATGCTAAAAGAAGAACATTCACTGCAGAAGGCATCTAGCATATCAGAAGTTAAAATAAACAGCAAATAGTCCACTAATTAACTCCAGATGTGGCTTCATCTAGGATTCAGATTTATAATCATATATCGAGCATCCCTGGTATAAAACCCTTACTTGTAAGACAAGTCTCATATTTTAGGTTTACACTTAGGACCTAGAAGATTCTCCAGCAAAGTTCTTGTCAACTTCCTAGTATGATTTCATCTACAAAGTTTAGCATAGTGATAAAATATCCTTATTTTACACACTTCCACAGTTTATCCCTTCGCCAAAACACCTATAAGGCTATAACTTCTAAACGCTCTAATATATTATTTCCAACCCTAGGATATAACATCAAAGGACGGAGTAGTCCCAAGACCCTTAGGTTTTCTATTTAAGTTTGACAGCCATCAATCAATCCGTCCTATCTGAAAGTATATTTGTATGTACCTATCTAAGTTTGCTCCTTAACTATATCCATGACCATTTCCACTAGTCCTTCCTTTTCTCCTCTTGAAAGCTAGTAAACAAATCCTCTTTAGATGCCCTTCATCAGATCATGAAAGCACTCCTCACACAGCGATTATGCCATCATCAAGTTCCTGAAGGAAAAGCAGCTTTTTTTTTTTTTAACAAACATATCTTGACAACATGATGCATTTTCTTCCCAAATGCAGGTCCAAAAATGTTAACAGAATACAGATATAGATATATTTATATCTGTTGACAAGGTCAAAATTCTCATATTTAGGGATATTTTGATCTTAATTATTGATTCTTAGGAATTATTTCAGATCATTTGTCTTTCTTGTTTCCTTAGATAAGCCTAATAATCTGTCTAAATACCATGTATTCTCACTCAATATCTATATGAATTCTCAAAATTTCCCTTCTAAACCTTGTTCTTCAGAATTTAACATGGTAATAAAGCCAAAATTTCAGATCTAGGGATTCAATTTTTCCTTTAGAATTTTTTTGCTTTTCTTTTCTTTTTTTTTTTTTTTTTGCCTTTCTACTGTTTTATCCTCTATTTTTTTATAAAATGGTAGATGATAAGAAAGTGGTTGCAACCAGATCTGACAACCCATCGTTGCAAATCAATCCTATAAAGCTTGATGGAAGCAATTATCTCGCGTGGTTGCGGTCTCACCTGTTATTCATCAAAGCTAGAGGACCGCAAGGGTATATCACAGGAGAGAAGAAGCCTGCTTAGAATGATCCTACTTTCAATTTATGGGATTCAGAGAACTCACTAGTTATGGCATGGCTTATTAATTCGATGCAACCTCAGATCTCTAAGACGTATTTATCGCTTGATACAACGAGAAAAATATGAAGTGTAGCCACTCTTACTCACAAGTGGGGAATCATTCTCAAATATTTAAGATTCGGAACAAAATTCATAACACAAAGCAAGGTGGGATGACGATTTCTCAATATTTTGCTGTTTTGAGTGGGTTGTGCTAGGAACTAGACTACTATCAAGATTTTCAAGTTGATAGCACTGGTGATGCAATTAAATTTCAGAAACTCGTAAAAAAGGAGCAGGTTTATGATATCTTAGTTGGACTGAATAATGAGTATGATCAAATTCGAGTTCAAGTTCTTGGAAAAACTCCTTTTCTATCACTTGAGCCAGCATATTCATATGTCCAGCAAGAAGAAAGTAGAAGGAATGTTGTTCTCTATACACTTATCGGTTGAGAAAGCTGGGCTGATTGCTAGTGGACCTCAAGAGCAGACGAAGTCTGATAAAGATCTACAGTGTGATTACTATGGAAACTGAGACATACTACGGAGACTTGCTGGAAGTTACATGGTCGACCTACCAGAGATTGGGAGGAAATAAAGATAAGGCTACTAGGGTTCAAGCCAATCTATCTAAAACCACAACGCCATCGAAGGAGACAGTTCTCACTGAGACACAGATTCAACACCTCAAACGTCTCTTATCACAAATTGACTCCTCCAATGCAACTTCCAATTTTGTGAAGTTATGTAATGCTCTTAATGCTCAAATTATTAATGAATCTTGGATCATTGTCTCTGTCCTCTGTGTCTATTCCACAGGATTGGAGGGAAGCATTTGAGGATCCCAAGTGGAAGGAAGTCATGGTTGAAGAAATGAAAGCACTGACAAAAAATGAAACTTGGGAACTAGTTACTCCTCCAACAAACAAGAGACTAGTTGGTTGCAAATGGGCGTTCATTGTGGAGCACAAGGCTGATGGATCAGTTGAGAGATTCAAACCAATATTGGTGACCAAGGGGTTCACTCAAACTTATGGAGTGGACTATCAGGAGACATTCACCCCTCTTGCCAAAATGAACACTATCAGAATTTTGTTGTCCTGTGCAGCTAATCTAGGTTGGGACTTATAACAGTTCAATGTAAAGAAAGCCTTTTTGCATAGAGACTTAGAAGCAGAGGTGTATACAGAAATTCCTCTAGGACTTGAGGATGAAAAAATACAAGGGAAAGTGTGTGACCAAAAAAGGCCTTGCACAAGTTAAAACAATCTCTTAGAGCATGGTTTGACATATCCAGCAAGGCCATTATCTCTTTTGGCTATAAACAAAGGAATGCTGATCATACCCTCTTCATAAAACATTACAAGGGTAAGATCACTCTTCTCATTGTTTATGTTGGCAATATAGTGATGACAAGAAATGACTCGATTGAAAGGGCGGTTGGCTCAAGAGTTTGAAATCCAAGGTTTACAGAGGCTACAATGTTTTTCGGAAATATAATTGGTAGATCAAAGAAAGGGATTTTCATTTCTCAGAGAAAGTACATCCTGGATCTTCTAACTGAAACTAGCATGATGGGATGCAAGCTTGCAGAATCACCTATGAAAAGCAATCATAAGCTGCAAGCAAGGATTGGAGAGTCAATGGAGAAAGAGAGATAACAAAGACTGGTTGGGAGGCTCTATCTTTCTAACACTAGACCAAACATTGCTTATGCGATCAATATTGTAAGCTGGTTCATGCATGATCCTCAAGAACCTCACATGCAGGCAGTTTCTCCCATTCTTCTCCACCTAAAATCTACTTCAAGAAAAGGCCTTCTGTTCTCTAAACACAATCATATCCAGATAGAAGCATTTACAAATGTGGACTGGGCTGGATCTTTGGATGACAGGAAGTCTACATCTGGGTGTTGTACATTTGTGGGAGGAAACCTAGTCGCTTGGAAGAGTAAGAAGCAAAGTGTAGTTGGTCGATCAACTGCTGAAGTAGAACACAAAGCTATGGCTCAAGGTGATAGTGAGCTCTTGTGGCTGCGAAAAGTGTTGGAGTTGAACTTCTTAGGGAATGGGAATTATCTGTATACTATGACAACAAGGGTGCTATAAGCATATAGCTCAAAATCCAATCCAACACGATTGAACAAAACACTTGATAGTCACTTTATCAAAGAGAGAGTAACTACAGGTGCCTTAAACTTATGTGATGTCTGACAAGCAATTAGCTAATGTGTTCATGAAAGGATTAATAAAGCCTATCATAATTTGGTGTGCAAGTTGGGCATGTGTCATATCTTTGCACCAACTTGAGAGGGGGTGTTGACGAGATCAAATTTCTGATATTTAGTGATATTTTGATCTTAATTACTGATTCTCAGGAATTATTTAAGATTATTTGTCTTTCCTGTTTCCTTAGATAAGCCTAAAGGTCTTGTATAAATACCATGTATGCTTTCAGTCAATACATATATGAATTCTCAAAATTTCTCTTCTAAACCTTGCTCTTCAGAATTAAACAATATATATAGATGATCAGAGGAAAAGAAAAAGGTATACGACAACAAAGTTCTAATGGATGCAGAAAGGATTTTCAAATTAAGTATTGTATTATGTACGATTGTAGAATCATTCTTTGGAAAAATCATATGAACTATCTTCCCCGCCGCCCAGACTAAGATTCTTTCCTATCGCGCTATGGGCTTTGATGCTTACGCGCGCCTTAGCACGCGAAATATTGCCTTCCTAACTAAGCTAAGCGGAGCTCTTGCCCTGTCATATTGTTCGGTCCTCCCTTCTCTAACACTGCGCTAATAAAGCACGGGGCTATTAAGATGTAGAATATGTCCCCTACACTCTTTCAATCTCTTAAGATTTGGAATCTCAGCCATACTCCCCATCCTCCATTGAATTTGGTCTATCTTTTGATTCTGGTCATTTTTTCTCCATCATACAAGAGCCGTGCCACTTTCACCTGTAGCTGCAGCAGCCGTTTTGCTTTATTTTACGGAAGAAGGAGCGAAAGCCACTCGACTGTAAGGAGAGGAGCGAAAAGCCGCTTTTTCAAGCTTCCCATTTGCTGATCAAGTGAGTGAGGTCGAAAGACTTCCCAGGTCGGGGGTTTTATCTGGACATCTAATCCATGCAGGTATGCCAAATGACTTTCCTTTCTAGAATAGATTCCTATTTATGTAAGAAGATTGGTCCTTATTTAAAGGGTCAAATGGAATAATAAACCCTAAGTAGAATCACCATAAAAAACCCTAAAGAATATGGGTCTTTCGCTAAGGTTTCAAGCTCCCTTTAATGAGCTTGAATGATTTCCCAGTCCATCATCCTTGACTCAATCCCAAACTCTTGGCTGTAACAATTTGGGTATAGAGCCAATGATACTTGGCAATGGTAGAACAGTGATATACAGGTGAAGAGATGAAATATGCAAGGAGTTTGAGTATATGTGAACAAAGACAGAACAGATGTTAGCATGCCGATGAAATTATTGCTGAGAATAAAACTCAAGTGTTCAATAAAATGCTCCAGGGAATAGATAATACGATTGCTGGTGTCTAAGGAATGATTATTAAACTAATTTTTTAGAGCAAACAATATACTGTAAAAAGGGCATCCAACTAGAGTGTGGATGTGACAGTATTGAACCCAAAGAAATCTAATTCAGATGGTCAAATGCACAAGTTAAAAACCTTGGTAAATTGTATTGCACAGCAAGCAGAGATGTAGTTGAAAGTGCACCTGAGTTTCAGTAACTTGGTGAAAAATAGATTTCCAAGGTCCGCCACTCGCCTCCAGCTGCCTTGCCCAGTTGCGTGCTTGCTCCCACTGCATGTTCTCTTCTAGCGCTGTTAGGAGGGAAGCATCATCTAGAGTTTCATTCCCAAGGTGCAGTCCATCATATTTACGCAAAGAAGGCTCTGCTAGATTTATTTTCCAATAAAGTTGTCGATAGCAAGCAGCTGCAAAGCCTCCATCTCCAAAGTCAGCAGCAGCAAGAAGCTGCAGTAAGCACCTTTTTTCATAAGGAGATGGACAAGTTGAAAGGGTAGCATCAGCAGCTTTTATTGCAGTGGAACTAATCCATGACATTCCAATCTGCCCATCTCTTCCAATATTAGTCTGTAAATGACTTGGCTCTTCCTTAATTCTGGCAGAAAAAGAACCAAGATGTGCTGAAGCTTCAGACAGACGCATTTGCGAAAATGCCTGAAGAAAAGAGAAAAGAGGGAAAGGGGGATAGTGCAGGGAAAATAGATCAGATTTTATACAAGATCAATTAAATTGTCAAACTTAGTTCAAACCTGAACCCACGGTAAAATTATTACTTTACAAGACCATAAGCACTATTTGCAGAAACTGAAACGCATAATGCACTACATTGCACAAAGGAAAAAGCACATATAAGTAATGTGCACAGGAAATAAGAACACTCAATTTAACAAAAAAAAAATCCCTTTCCTGATTTGTTCCCAAAATCATCAAATAATCAGTTAAGATCACTGCTTACAAGACAACTCAACTCAATTGAGCCTTAATCCCTAAACTATTTAAGAGTTAGCTACATGAATAATGAACCTGTTTTCTCCTGGCCCTCCATCTAACAGAACATCCTCTAAAAGATCCAAATTTGCCAAACTCTTCCTATCACTTTAATATATTTTATTTTTGGTCTGCCTCTACTTTCTTCATTCTTTGGACATGAATACAGCACCCACATCTTTTACTTCATATCCAAGGTTCAAATAATCAGACAAAATTATTCGGGTTCAGGTCTATAAGAGAACATTCTCAAGGAACGTCTTATGGTGTCCAAACAAACATGTTAAGATACATCATGTATTCAATTAACAGGAGGAAACTCAGACCTGAATATGTATTATAAATATTTGGTTGAGATATCATTATTTTAAAAATTTTCTAAGCCCTTCAAGTTTCACTTTCCAATTGCTTTATGCCAAGCACGAAGTGTCTATGTTTGGCAGCCAAACAACAAATAGAAGTTGAAAACACAGAAACTGCAGATCATGTCTTATGATTTTCAGGACACAATGACACATCTACCACCAGTTGGTGATAACTCGTTTACAACACTTCTACCACATTAATGGCAGTCCTCTCATGCTTTAAAGGCAGCGAAGATAAATAATAAAGCTAGACTTAAGTCCTTCTAACATACCTGAAGAGCCCGGATAAATGGCAGGAAGGAACATGAAGGGAGGAACAATTCAAATGCTCTTAGTAAAGGCAGAAACAAGCGCTGTTCACAAAGCACTGCAACCATCTTGGCTAGAGAAGCTGGACCTTCGTTAAAATCACTTGAAACATTAATCTGCTCACTGAGTTCAACCTTTTTTTCTTCCCCAGCAGTACTGCCCTCAGCAGAAAATATTCTTGTTGAACTATCAGATGCCTCAGACAAGGGAGCCCTGCATGAAGTGTCCAAAAGCCGCCTTCGTTTTGGATTCCACCTATTGTAATGAAATGACAGTGATCTGCTGCCATCTGGCAAGGAATTGGTAGCTTCCACTGCTGCTGCAACATTACCTGCCATCTGGGTAGCTATGTCATTAACCTTGATAGATTTAGTTTCCCTGTATGGCCATATCCAATCAGATCTAAGATCGTAATTACAAAGATGGTTATATTCACAGAGAAAAATGCAAAATCTGAGAAAGGAGGATAATAAACTAGTAGATTGACATTGTAGAGTAAAGTCACAGCGCAAAGTGAAAAGACCATGGAATTGTAATTTAATATTTAGGTGTAACAACCTGGCTGCAGTTATTTCCAACCAAACTGTTAAGCATGACAGTGGAGACACGTCTGGAAAACATGATGCAATCATGGCCAAAATAGACC
Source organism: Gossypium hirsutum (assembly GCF_007990345.1). Lineage (NCBI taxonomy): Eukaryota > Viridiplantae > Streptophyta > Magnoliopsida > Malvales > Malvaceae > Gossypium > Gossypium hirsutum. Next base: position 59,956,444 of record NC_053435.1, read on the forward strand.
ACGAGAAATCTTTTGCTTTTAGCAATAAAGCCTCGCCAGGGTTTTTCTGCTTCTCACAATCTGCTAAAACTCTGAAGAGCTCAACGGGCATATATACATTTTCCTCTAGAAAGGGACTTTCACTCTTCTTATCCAGGTATGATTGGGAGCTAGCCTTTTTCTTTGACTGCATGCTTTTCAAAACTGTTAGTATATGAATTTTAAGACGAGGATCGCTGAATTCCTTTGATGCCTGAAACATGGAAAACAAAGTAACATGATATAAAATGGTGCAAACTTTTTAAAAACATAATAGAACATCATCAAGCAATGAACTCACAAAGACAACATAATATTTAAAAGAAAAAGTTCACAAACAACGAGCTTACAACTTGGAACACTGTGTCAAATGAGTATCCTCCAATCTGAGCTTCACACAAAAATCCAACCTTGAAGAAGACAGGGGAACCATAAGTTTGGAGTCAAAGAAAAACTGTCATTCAGAAATAAAGTAAAAATTTATGATGGCATACCCAATCATTGTCTCTTGCTAATACTGCAAGATATTTTGTACTCAAGGGCAGCTGATGTATCTGACAGAAGACGGTTACTAAACTCCAGTACTGACTAGCAGCTTTTTGTTGAGATCTCAATTCAGTTCCGTCACCATTACCAGTTAAGAGCCAAGATCCACAGGTTTTTCCCTCCACTAACTGTGGAAGACTAGCCTTCTCTAAATGCTGTAGAACAAGCATAAGAGCTCGAGAAGGCTGTTTACCATAAACTGAAATTAGAGAATCCCTTTGCTTAGAATTCCTAGAGTTATCCCCATGCATACATTCATCAGCCAGTGCTCGAGCTAGAGACTCCATAATACTATCGTCATGTGTTGCAGCTTGGAAAGCCGAACCCTTGGAGGAAAGTTGCCTAGAATTATCCTTATTTTGAATGGATTTGTAAAAGAAAGATATCCGTCTCAATGAAGCTACATCTACTCGCAGCATGCTGGCTGATAAGCCACAAAGCTCTAAGAGAAAAGCACATGATGCCACCAACACGTTGTCTTCAAAATGGGTAATAGCAAAGGGCATGATCTGAAAATTCACAAGCAATGAGTATTACACAGCTCATATCAAACATTGCCCTAGCTTAGCTATCTCTTGGTAATTCTGTGGTACCATAAGAAAATAAACTAAGCTAGCCCCCATTAATGCATTTGCATTCTAGTCAATTTTCATTCATTCAATCATAAATATATTAAATGATATAATCTAAATAACATGAAAACAAAGTACTTACAGATGAAAGAAGACACTCTTCCTTCTCAGATATAGGTGCAAGAAGTGTTTGGACATCTGATTGAACATTTGTTTGTCCAGAAGCATTGGTTCTCCCTTCTATTTTTAACTTTTCAACTCTTGAAATAAGAAGATGGTTAAAAGCTGCCAGTGCACGGCCACGATGCAAATGATGTTCAAGACCAAGTCCTGTTTCCTAAAGTGCAAAAAGAGAACAATGGAACTACTGAGATAAAATTGGTTATGGTTAAAAGAAATATATATTTCCTGAAACAAAAAGGTTGAAGCAAACCTTAAACTAACAGTAGCATTAATCCAAATAAACATCAGAGCCAAACAAACAAAGCAGAAAAAGAAGGCATGATATATAATATTGCAGTTACTTTAGGAAAGTAAACTACTTTTTTATACAAAAGAGGAGAAATGAGAGAACAATCAAACAAGAGTTGAAAATGATTGGACTATATGACATCTCATGCAAGAGTGACAATAACAGAAAAGCTAATGAGAAATAAATAAAAAAAAGGCCATGATGAAATCAGATTTATTTGATAAAACAAATACTCCGTGTCTAAATATTTAAGATGAAGTATGATGATGACCCTATACCTACAACTTTATTTATTTATTTAACCAGAACATAGAGAGAAGGAAAGAAGATTTACAAGCACAGAAGTTAAAAAGGACAGGACACTTTCAAGATAGAATATGAGTCCAATATTTCCCTTAATTATTGCTAGTGTTTCAAGCGAAAACTTCCATTTGTCACTACACTACACATGCACATGAAACTCTTACCAGATCTCCAGTATAGTATTAAAAAGACCAGATCAGACCGGCCAATTGAACCAGGAACCAGTGGTCAGCCCAGACCAGCATATATCATCCAACCAGGCATTTATTGAACCGCTAAAAACCAGTTGAACCGTTAAAAACTAGGAAAAATTACCAGTCTTAAAACTTTTTAAATTTTTGTAAAGAAATTATATGTGATGAGATTCGAACATTTAACCCCCAGAAATTATATCAGTCATACTATTTAGTCAAACACATATTTTTATTAAATATTTAATAATTAATGCAACCAACCGGTTCAACCCGTAACAGGAGATCACACCAGTTTGATCTCTGGTTCGATTTTTTAAACATTGCAAATATCAATCCAGGCCATATGGGAAAGCATTTTGTAAGTAAATAAAACGTTATCCCACATGTTTATTAGCCATTTTGTAATTATCAACTTATTATCTTGGGTGTATAAGGATAAACCTTGAGTGAAGAGTGATAAAGTTCCTCTTCAACGTGCTTTTGTATAGTTGCTTCCCAGGAGATAGCATTAATCTCAGCTTGTTCATCAGCATTTATGTAAAAATCGATGTCTCTATCCAACAAAGATTCTCCAGTAGGCAAACCTGAAAGCGATTGCCATCCAAGAGGACCCTGCAACATTGTGCAAAGTAAGTGACATGGAAAAAAGTAAATGCCAAAAGAGAAAGTGAATAGATGGAATTTAACATACAAGGAATCTTAAATATGTCAAAGGTAACATGAGAGAGAGAGGAAGGGAGGGAGGGAGGGAGAGAGAGACCTGCACATAAAGCTGGACCAACCGCCGCACAGCCTTAGGGAACCAACAAGGTAGCATCTGTAGTAACGAAGTATCGCGTCCAGTAGAGAAGAAGATGTTGTCACGCCAATTCAGGTAATCTGCTAAAGCTGCATTCCCAAACCAAAAGGCAAGAAAATTATGCCTAAAATAATGTATAGTTTTTAATGGGTATGAATGAACAAGCAAAAGAAAGGTAAAACAGTAACCATTTTTAGCTCCAGTCTGGAAGAAACCAAAAGTTGTATCTTGTCCAAAACATCCAGAGACAAGTGTGTGCCACAATGTAGGATAGTGCTGCAATGTAGGTCTCAGATTTTCTAATGTGCACTGCGCTGTGGAGCTGTTATGCCTGTTAACACTCCCACTAGTTAAGCAATTTTGTATTGGAGCTGAAGCATACATTAGAGTTGCTAATGCTGCCATCTCTCCACCTCCTTCCGCAATATCATCGATAGTATGAATTACTTCATCTACTTCATGACCATGGAGGTTGCCACCATGAATTAAATTATGAGACATTATTGAACGAGTATTTTCAAAAGATGCATCATATTCATGGCCATTAAACCTTGATAAGAGCAACCATCTTGCCCAATGACAATCTCCCTGAACAGATGCATCACATAAGCAGGGAGACATGTAAGAACATATAAAATTAGTTTATCACATAGAACAGAACAATCTAGTAGAGACATTAGTACACAAGCTGACGAAGTCGGAGAGCTTTAAGATAACCCACATATAGACATCATTTCACATTTTCATTAAAAAATATAAAATGAGAGGTAATCACCTTGAGCAAAGACAAATCTAGTTATCAAAGTCAATAGAATAATGAAGGATGGTTAATAAATTATCAATCAATCAAAAAAGGTTTAACTACAAAGAACATTAACAATCACTGGGCATTTCATGATACTTACTGCAGCTTCCTGTAATGAAAGAAGTGACTCGTCATTGAAAACCAACTTGTGACAATCAAGGTAAAGGCCCAGAAGATTTGGCAAGTTATTTTGTGCGCAATAACGAATAAGTAATTTATCAAGAGCTTGCACAGTATCTAAGCGAAAATTTCCATTCCTGCTTGAGAAATCTAGATCTGGGGATCTCAATATGGAATTATCTTCAAATGAAATCTTATCTCTCTCAGTAATGAAGCCTGATCGTGCAAGAAGAGATGCTAGCTCTGCAGTGCCCTCCCAATATTCTTTCAAAAATATAAGTTTCTGCACAAGCTCCTGTTCTATCAGCATCCTTAACCACGTAGAACACATAAAAACGGAAGACGACCTAAAAATCTTAATATCTGGAATATCCATGCATACAGCATCCAGTTCTTCGACAGAGCAAATATAATTGCCAAAGTCAGGAAATCGGCTGCATTCAATGGTTGAGGCAGGCTGGAAACCATCCAAAGCTATTTGGAGGCTTCCATTTGATAACATGGATGTAGGAATAAAATCCAAGAGTTTGAACACTTCCTCCCAGTCATTATGATATGCATGGTATTCCAATTGTGACTCCCATGATACATGAACACCCATTACAAAAGGCTGATCCAATACTATCTGAAAAGCAGAAGTTTTAACAAAAGACATGTTTAGGTCCACCACCCAATAAGTTTGTTAAAGCAAACATGAATTTGCATGCAATACAAAGACCAACCTTCAAACATATTTTATGTTTTAGTTTCTAAGATTCATCCCATGGAAATAATAGTAAATATGATGCCGTTCTGTTGAAGTAATTAGGACCGAAATTCTAGATGCCAATTTGACACAGATAAATATCAAATTCAATTCATGTTCAAGATGCTGGTAAATACTTCTATCACTTCATAACATATCAGACACATTGAAAGCTTTTTTCCAGTCTAAGTGAATTGACTGGAACAAGAGAACTAAACTGTGATTTTAATGACATATAGTTGGCCATTTAAAATGGTTGATCTCCATGAAGAAGGTTCCCTCCTACCCCTAGTAACTAATCATGTAAAAGGTTTCCCTTCAGGCTTTACTTCAACACAATACCCATCTTTCTTATCATATCCAGTGAATGGGATGATAAGAAATTAAAGCCAAGAATTACAAACAATACAGACCATTGAACATGTCTTACTACGAAAATTTTTCCTTCCATCACATTTCAATACAATTCATAATATTTTCAAAAGAAATATGCTGCAAGGAAGGCAAGAAAAGTTGCTTACACGATCAATGGTTCTCTGATCCCAGACTTTGGACCACACAGCAGCAGCAGCCCAGTATCCAGCATGAACATCATCTTGATCAGGCACAGTGTCAGATGAATTTTCATTAACAGTTGCCCATGCGCCTAAAACGACTCCATCAATCTCACCGCATTCAATTTTTAAATTGTTGAAAAAGTCCAAAAGGCGCAAATGAACCCCTTCTGGTGAGTTTAAAGTTGATGTGACACGCATGCACCCTTTCAGGCGGTCATGAAACGTTTTCCAGAAACTACAGCTAGGATAAAGTCGCTTCCAAGAGAGACAAAGAGAAAAGATATTTAGATCCACAGAGATGGATAGGGCACAAACTTGATCGCATTTACACATGCTTTAACAAAAATGTAACCAAGTAACAGTAAACATTCACATACCTCAATAAGTGATATTCTCTCCAATAATTTCCACTCAACTGATCCCAGGTAACCATATCTCCTCATCTCCTCAGCAATTTGTACACGTAGAGTTTTCCTTACTGTGCCAAATAACAACTGCTTAAGGCAGATTTCAACATCCTCTCCGAGCCTTTGTAATGTAGCTATAGCAAGTTCAGTTTCACCCTGTTGTTCATGTATAGTCAACATTCTGCAGATATATGGAAAAATTTCACCTTCATGTACTTAACCTTTGATAAATTTACCTTCAAAAATAGGTCATAAGCAATATCTCTTCCAATGTCACTAACTTCATTGAAGGTATCATGAGGCTCTTCATCAGAGGTGAGTTCACTTGAACGATGAAGATGCAATTGGAGAACAGCTAAAGGGAGGCGTCCAGAGAGTAACGCATCTTTTACCACAGTTTTCAAATCCAGATTATCTATTTTCCAACGTGCAATCATCTCTTTTGGATTTTCAGTTGGAAGAATTTTCCCTGAGCCCACTCCATGTCGAATTAGGGCAGTTGCTTCACCTGGATCCTCCGAGTTCAAATAAGACTCAGTGCTTATGGAATTGTTGGGCACCAAAGCAAGTTTCTCATTATTGTTGGGTAGGAATGCTAATGCAGGAATTTGAAGCTCATGTTGATTCAGTGTCTCCAGTGAATCCACTGAAGGTGTTGAAAACTGAAATTCATCCTGCAAGGAACTTGGATCTACGATAGTTAATGATTCCTTCCGGTCCACCTGTTTCATATGGAAAAATTATTACTTAAAATTCCAGAGATAGACTACATGTATACAACCAGCAAAGAGTATCCAAATCATACCAATGCTTGTCCTGGCTTTTTAAGCTTTGCTCTAAGTTGATATTGCAGATTACGAATAACCTCCAAAAAATGAGCCATCTCCCGAAGTTTCATGGAAGTTCCTACTTCATTTTGTGTTTTGTCAGGTAATACTGAAGGAAGAGCAAGGACACCTGGCCTATCTAAGCCATGAAACATGAATGCATCCCTTTTAAGCTGGAGTAATCCATATTCACGTATCATTTTGGTAGCAAACCAGGTAGCTAATTTTAGTAGCCTGCAACATTAGAAAATGAAACCTAAAATATATATATCTAGAAGATATACATGGCAATCTGACTTATCCATAAGAAAATATTATTCAAACTAAGAAATAATGAACCATACCAAACATCCAAAATTATATAGGTCTTGACCAGAACATGAAATAAAATTATAGCTCATGCAAAACCAAAGAAAGACACTGGCAGGTATGTAAGTAAACCAAAATGTCATGATCAGGAAATCATTCTAATTTGAAATGTATTTTGCAAGAGACTAAATTTGACATGATCCGAATCCACACACCTATCATGTGAAAAGAGGATTCACCCTTCAACTAGTTCTCAGACTAAGAAACGAGGGGAAGGATAGGGCCAATAAACTATAAAGGTGAAATTCACTTTTGATAGGTCAATCGAGGTCAAAATCTGAATATGGATTAACACCTATGTAGTAGATATACTTCTAAAGGTAGCAAGTAGGTAAATCTTGTATCATATGCAATCCAATATAATATTCTTGTGATATGTATCTACACTTCATGTAGATATCCTAGATTTAAAAACTAAAAAATTCACTTTTGTGGTCCTATCTAGTACATCTTAGCAACGTTGCTAGAATTTGGGCCAGAACATCGCACAAAGATTTTCTAGTTTTTTTGTTAAATATGTATGCTCGTGTCATCATAACCTGAAGATACAACAATTTAACAATACTTTATTGCTAAGTTTCCCAGTTAAAGTACAGAAAGAGATTTGCTCATTTATGAAAGGAGATATTTATGGATTAATACAGAATAAACTTTCATATAAAGCACATATGCAATCCAATAAAATAGTTATAATATAAGAAACTCCATGAGCAAGCACGTGAAAGGTGATGTTAACTAATTAGTGCAATCTAAAAGTATCTGGAAATATAAGTACAAGACAATCCTTCACATAGTAGGTTTGTACCTAAATCAAACACCAATAGAGACAATGACACACCAAGCAAAAGAGTCAAATACTAAGGAAGATAACTGCTTATAGAAAAATTAAAAACTACCCTTGAGTACTTTGCTTGCAAGGAATAGATGCTAAACTAATCAAACAATATCCTTATTGATGAGAAGACTAAGGCTAGTGTATTCTTTCTTTCTTTCTTTCTTTTTGGTTCTTACTACGACTAGTTTTGAATTGAATAATTGCTGTTTCATTACTAGCGTTAGTCATAGGGTTCCAAATCTTACACTATGTTTGGATAGAAGCTAGTGAAGGAAGGAACAGATATTTGTTTCAGCTGACTGGTGTTTGGTAGAGATCCTTTACGAATAATTATTGTAACTTGTATCAGGGCCCCTTATCAAAGCCTAATACTGTGCTTTGTGATAATTTCCAGTTTTGGGGCTGTTTAGAGGTTAGCAGCATCTTTGAGATGAAGGTCAAAGCATGTAAAACATATAGATAATAAAGGCAGAACACTGTGCTTTGTGATAATTTCCAGTTTTGGGGCTGTTTTGAGATTAGCAGCACCTTTGAGATGAATATTGTAATTATAACATCTATTTCTGTTGTGCACTCTTATCTATAATATAACAAGCAATTATGCTTGCCACGCGCATTGCAAGGGCCAAACAAATACAATAATAAGAACATCCTAGCCACTGAAAGATAGTTAGAAGATCTTAACCTTGATGCAGCAGAAACCTCATTATCATTCCCATTTTTCCCAAACATAAGATAAACTGCAGCAAAAAGTAATCTCAAAACCCCTTCTTCTGCCAGGTTGACACCCACAAGCATCTCCAAAGATCTGTTAATCCAGTAGAAGTTAATTAATTAATCGTTAAAAATAATTCTAATCTGTGAAACAAAGCCTCAATACAGCTCTCTATATATGAAATGCTGAAGAATCAATGTACTCTTCTTGGCATACAGCAAAACAGAGAGGACAGCACAATATAAATTAAATAGGATAGGAAAAACTGAAAAGGAGGAAATAAGTGAAGAGCAAATTAGTAAATTACAGCAATACCCTATACAAAACAAAATCTCAAGAAGTATCAACTACATGATAGCATATGATTTCTACAGCATGTAAAAACCTAGAATACATGATGAAAATGACAATAAAATAAAACTTGCCAAGTGTATAAAAACTTCAGATCTATCAACCCCCCCCCCAATTTTCTTGTTCAACCCCATACAATATACTTCAAATAGTACATGATTCCTTCAATATGTACAGTAGAATCAAATTGACATCATATTAAAACCAACATGATAGGGATAATCATGATGACACTGATGCAAATATCTAAACTCCCAATTGGCTAATACGAACAAGATGAATTGACATCTAGTCCATATATTCCCTTAAACTTATCTATTTCATAGGTTTCTCCTGAATTTACCAGAGAGAGTGAAAGACAAAATAAGAATAGCCTTCTGCCTTTGGAATACGAAATGCATACCATAAGGCATAAACATATATAGCAATGGCCCAATTGGCTGTTAGAAACAAAAAGTATACAAACAGATATATTCCATATCAGCATAAACAGATAACTAAGATTTGAGCATATTGTACAAAATGTCACTTTTGGGAGGAAAAAGATAAAAGAGGAGAAAAAGACTTAACAACACAGAATTTTAAAGTGAAAAGAAAGAATCTTACTGCTTTGCTTCATCAAATTTCAAGTAGTCCAATGCAACTTGTAGCCGACGCATCCGTGAAAACCTCAGATCCCATCCTAACATAGCAGCAATTCAAATGAAAATTGGAATTTTAGTTAAGCATTCTTTATTGATGCAGCAATCCATGAGTAAATAATTGACCATACTTTTAAACCATAAAAGAATAAGGAGTATAGAAAGGCAAGTGACCCCAAAAGCAATTTGGTTAAAGAAAACATAGCATTCATAGTCATAAACAAACACACACACACGGTCTCCATGAAAGCACATGTAAACCTTCTCCACTCTGGAAATACATCTCAACAATACAAATATTTCAAAGCAAAAGCAAATGGTACAAGAAAAACTTATCCGGAAGGCATTACTTCATATTTTGCATATGAGAAAAAGGTCACCATTCATTTTTACATCTCTAGACTATTCCAAAGTAATTCCCTGAAGCAAGAATGATGCAACAAGAGGGAAGAAAGAAGGATGGATCCTTCAAAAACAAGCATTTTTTTTCTTCAGAATAAACAATGAGAAAATAATATAAAACAAAGGTGTGCTGGTGATAAAATAAACCAATTTGTCATAGGTGCCATAACCACTATTTCGCTCAGCTAACTAAAAGAAGAAACCTAAAGATGATAGACAATGATATTGAAAAAAAATTGAACAGACTGTACAGTTATTCAAGCAACCAGTTGGGCCAATGGACGCAACAAAATTGTCTCATTAAAGCTATACCCACGCCACAAACACCAACAGGGCCAGTAGCCACAAGATAAAGGAAGTCGTTTTAATGTTAAAAACAACAAAGAAAGTACAATTGAGAATAAAGAAATCCTCTTCTGAGCCTTAGAATGATAGGTCTTGCCCAAGGGACAATTGGGTAACATACGACAAGAAGGATCTGCAGACATTAAGTTCAACTGAAATCCAAATACGAAATTGGATAAAGCGCTTATGAGGATGAGGGTGACAGGAGGAAAAATCCCAACACTAATAAAATCATGAACGTGAACAAAAATTTCAAAAAAGCACATAAAAGCCACAGATAAGGGATTGCATTCGATTTAAACCAGAACTTGTGGTACTCAGGTGGTTCTAACTTAAACAATCCATTGTTGTCAGGCGCACCCATGCCATACCCTTTCCGGCATGGCCCATTTGATCAGGCGCATGCCTGGTGATGCCTGGTGTATCTAGGCATGCTTTTCCATTAAGGCAATAAAAATAGAAAGCCTGCCTGAATGAAATGGACTACAAGAAAATCAGGCATATTGACTACTAAAAAAATGCAAGTTTTAAGCTTTAGATGTGTATATATATACACAAAAACTCAGACATATACATATTGCGCTTTTGCTTCACTCAGGCTAGCGCTTTTTTTGCGCCTTGTGCCTAAGGCAATATACGGGTTCTAGCTCCTAGAGTGCCCTTATGCCCTTGACAACACTGAAACAATCAAAAAGAATTCTGACAAACTTACACCTATATATTAACAGGTAAATGTAACCCACTGGTGAATTATCTCGTTTACCAACTTGATCTCTATCCTTTAAAGGTATCACTCAAAAAACCAAACTGATAGATTCTAGCATTCGATTCAATACTACCTATGAGACTAACAGAATATCTCTTGAAATTATAGTTCTTATTTTCATAAATATCAATTAATTCTACATTGAACCGTATAATATTTTTACCAGGTTCTCCCATGTAGGTATTTCCAGAGTGGAAGAAGTACACAAATATTAAAAGATAAAGTAGAAGCTGAAATGGTTTTTTCCATATGCTAGAATACTGAAAATTTAAAGAAGGCTTCGAGCAACTACAACTTCAACAGGTTTATTCCAAACAAGCCAAAACCTTTGTTCCAAAATTTTAAGACTTAGTAGGAAACCTTTTTTACAGGACAGATAGAGAAAAAGGATCATTCCCCAGTTTTATCCTGGAAGGGCAATCTGGTATGGTTCAACAATTTAGCCTTTTAATCTAAAATAGAAGCTTTCATAAATTGAAACATCACATTCACTTGACACCAAACAGGAGCTACTATTAACAGAATGAATATGCAGAAAGCTGCTACTTTAAGTGGCTAAAATGATTCTGCTAAAAGTTAAAAAAACCAGTCTAACCACTATTCACCCTTACATAATGATTATGATAAATTGATAATGCATGCTATGTTCGTCATAAAGAGGCCAGTAGCCAGTATCATCTCATCAAAGTAATGTCCAGCAAGGATAAACTGGAAATCATCCTAACACTTAATAAAGCGTCAATCAGCTTCATTATGGTAATTACAGAGCCGTCTCATCAAAAGGTCCATAAACAACAAACTATATGTTAGTTTGCACATTTACGCATCACATGAAGTTTAAGAACATAGGAGAAATTAGCACAAACAAAAATGCTTGCAAGTTTGCATTTTGCACAGGACTACTTACAACATAATCACTAAATTTCCTAAGACAACATAATCACTGAATCTCCTAATACAACATAAAAGCAATATGCTAGATGCACTCCTAATCACATCCAAGCATAAGCATCTAAGATGGAAGAAATTATTAGTTAAATGCTAAGTAAAGAAAATCCCACATTCTCAAACAATCATTAGAAGGCCAGAGAACATTTTTAACAAAAACCAGAAGTCAAGAATCCATCCAAATTCTCTCAACTTCAAGTCTAAAGCTATAAAATGGAAATAGCCTGCACACCTAGGCTCTAATAGATATAGCAGTAATTTAACTTAATCATCAACAAAAATGTTCATTGCAGAGACCATTACTATAGAAATTGGATTTAGCTTTAATTAACTACAATGAAGATATATGTTATTGATTAAATATGAATTCATGGTGACTTCTGACTTTGTTCGGGTCTTATCTATTTAGTCTGGTTACTCTGGTACATTTAAGATTATATGACTCAATTGATTAGACCCAAACACAATCAGAAATCACCATGAATTCATATTTATTCAATAAAGGTAATTCTAGACCCAAAATGAGAAAGAATGTTGCTACATCCCTTTTGCAAATTAAATTAAACTACTAAAATCCAGAGCTCAAAGGAGTTACAGTTATAGGTTCTTGCTATGATGCTAATCAACATCAAGATTGAGTGAATAACACTTCTTTTACAATCTACAACTAGTAAAGCCTATTTCTATAGGAAGTGGCAATTGTAATTCCACACAAATTTCCCTACTTCCCAACCCATATAACCTCATAACTTCAAATTCAAAACCAATGCTATAAAAATAAATACTCACCTCATAATACAGGCCAGATATTCCAGCCTCTCTTTAGTAGCCACAAAATTTTCCATTTTAAATGAAGTTAGTAATAAAGATCAGTTAGCTAGTGTACAGGACCAATGCAGAGGGCTAAGTTAGTCAACAATAACTTTGGATACCAGCAGCTAAACCCCAACTTAGTGCCAGCCACCATAACTAAATATCCATTATGAATTTGACCAGAATAGACAGACATCAATTAACAGCTCGGGACAAGCGTCATGGACAGTAGAAAAGAAATGCGTAAGAACGATATTTAGGATGATGGGCATGGTAGATGGTTAAGAAACAATAAAAATATTATATGAAAAACAATGTGATCACCAAATTTTTGCTGATATATTTATATAAATTGTTCCAATTTTTTTTTCTCACCATTTTCCAAGCATAAACGATCTGCCTCTTCAGGACCTTCGTACAGAAGGATTCTATCCAAAATTTCAACTTTCCAAGGTGACCAGAACATTTTTGGCTCTTCCAGTCCCAGAATATTTTTTGCTTGACATCCAATGCCAGTACCAATATTTGGTTGCTGATAACCAACGGTTTCAATGAGAAGGAGATTTGATGAAACTGAAACAGAAGGGAGAACCACCGAGAGACCACCATCAGTCACCAAATAAAAACAACCCTGGAAAGTACAACCAATAGCTTCTCCAATAGAAAGTTCTTCTCTCCCTTTGAGAGAAAACTTTTTGCTTCCCAAATTCAAGAATCTATCATCTTGGACTACTGAGTCTGTATGCAAATCAAAATGAACAATTTTAGAATTCTTGCTCTCCTTGAAATTATGCCTTCTAATGAGCCAAGTAATCCCGAAAGGAGAAAAACAAATACAGTCATCATCACTATATCTATCTGTGGGAAGAAAAATCTTTCGCATAAGGTGGAACTGTATTTGTGAATCATGAACTTTCTCATCTGTTACTTTTGAAGCAGCAGAAAAGCCATTCAAAACTGAATCAGAAAGGCACCCATTTCCGTAACGGTTCCAGCTATGGATTTTCTGAAGAATATTGTTTCCAGTATTATCACAAAAAGAAACAATTTCATTCTTTTTGGAAGAGCTATTTAAATTACAAGAATTTGAAGAACTAATATATATCCTTTGATGGCTAATATCAGAATTCCCTACATCCCAACCAACTAACATCCCAAGTCCTAAATGTTGATAATGTGGAAGCAATTTTTCAATCGCATGATACTTGTCCGGTAGATGGTCATCACCATAAATCACATAGACTATATCATTTTCATCAACCACAGCCAAATGAGATGTATATGACGCGAGAAGTAGCCTCTTAAATGTTCTTCTACCAAATAAATCACCATGCTGATAATTTGACTTGCTTTGCATATCATCATCTAAAGATGACCTTTCTGGTTCACGCAAATTTGCAGAACAGCTTAACCTGCAAGTCTGTAAAATATCAAGATGTGCAACATGCTCACCAGAAATTGCATCATAAAAGAACACGAAGCCAGAAGCATTGAGGCAAATAAGAACATCATCAGAAAAGTGGAAGTCTTTCCAATCATTCAGTGGACATGTATTCACATTTTGCTGAAGCTTCACTAAAGAAACCCACTGAATTCCCCAAATATCCAACCTGCCAATGACAATCATATTCTTAGTCCTTCTCTCACTTCCATCACTAGTACTAGCAGATGCAGAGTTCATTAGTGTTAAAAAGAATCCAATTAACTGATGTGAATTGCTAGAGAACACTCTGGTGCATTTATATGAAGTGTTGGAACCAACATCAGATGTACCCAACTCAACATTTTCATGGGAACCATTTTCCAGATTTCTAATAGTCTCTTGGCAGCTCTCCCCACTTGATGAAGAGTTCTCTTTACAAAGGAATCTCAGAACTGGGAAATTACTAGTAAAAATGCCGAAAGAAACAACTTTCGCAGAGGAAGGAAATGACGATTTCTGAGGAAACCTCGTCCAAATGCTACCCTCATACTCAACAGTTCCAGCTTTAGTGAAAAATGATCGCAACCACCTCTTTGAACTGGAAGTTTCTGACAATACATCAACCCCAACTTTCTTACTTATCTTGTCTGGAACTCCTAAATTTCCATTTGCAATGTTTTTATTGATAGTATTCTGAGTCCCTTCAAAAGACAAATCAACTGGCTTCTCTGCCTCAATATGCTTAAATGGCAAGGACGAAGGCCCCCACTCAACCCATTTCCCTTCCCTAAACTCACCCTCTAACATTGCTGCAGGCTCACTGCTATTATCAGGATGAGAAAAGGCATGCACCATCACACCTTGATTGCCAGACACAAAAAGAAGTTCTCTAAATGAACCATCTTTGTGCTGATTATAGGTATCCCCACACATCCCCCAAGCCAATGAGTTCACATCACAAAGAAAAGGGTAACCATTAGACCTTGAGAATCCATGTTTCAGGGAAATAACATCATCACAATCTGATGCAGACCCAGAAGTGGACGGAATATCCTCCTTTAAATTGGACCTAGAAGCTAATAAACCTAAATTTTGAGAACTCTTGTCATGACAACTTTCAGAAACATCAGTATCCACAGAACCCCCTGCAAACCAAAAGGGAAAACTCAACAACTGTAAAATAAATAAAAAAAATTCAGAATAGCAATGCAATTGAAACCGAGGGGATAGCAATAGCAAGTACTTAAATGAAGCCCCAAAATCAGGACCTTCCAAACCACACAAAAGTAAAATATAATTTTGGCAGTCTAGAAACAGAGAATAGAATATATTAACCTGTAGTCAGAGGAAGTAGCAAAGCTTGGCACTGGTATGAAAGCAATAACAGTAACTCCCTTGTCGGAGATATAAAAGCTTCACGATATTCTGACAGATTGAGTGGCAACCCGGAGGGACCCCATTTATGTAATTTCAGTATAGCAGGACCCTCACTACCGGCAGAACGATCCATTCTATTCATAAGCAGAATCACAGATGCAGACCATAAATATTATAATCACAGAAAAATCTAGCAGGTCTAATTCCTGCAATGCATGCTTAACATTAGACAATACGCTGCACAACCACCTTAATATGCATTACAATCTACATGCCTGTGCCCATCTAATCAGAAGAAAGACCCATCCATAGCAGAATCATTGCAATAAAATTCATAGAATTGTGCAATTCATTTTAATGCACAAGTTGCAATAGGTATCCAAGTAACGTAACGATAAAGATAAAACAATTACATTTTCTCCCAGAACAGTGGCTGAGAATTTTAGCTAAATTTCATTGGCGTGCGTTCATAACGGTGAAAAAGCAAACAAAAAAGAAGTGCTTGAAGATTTTACTAAGTGGACCTAAGTTACACAATCCATTCATTAGCAAGTTAACAGCGTTTACTGTAGCATTTAAAAATCACTCAATTTTTCCTTTAACACTCCTTCGATTTTCTCAGCAACCAAACCGAAGTTAATCAATATACGGCCGACATATTAACATTGAAATTGGGCAAAATTATAAACAAATTCAAGAAAAAAATCAATCGAGCACTAATTGCACGATGAAAATGAGATTAGACAATGAAAAATAAAAAGGAAATTGCAAAAAATAAAATCAGGGAAAAAACCTAATAATTAATTATTTTTTTTTAAATAGACAGGGAAAAGACAATAAAATTAGAATCGAGAAAGAACCTGAAGAAGTTAAAACGGATAACTTCAATTGATTAACGGCATCTCTACAAATCGATAGAGCCAAAGCTTTTTCTCAGTAGAAAGATTGATAATTTTCTTTCTTGTTTGCTTTCCTCTCCTTATTTTTCTCCTCTTTTCAGGAGGATTTGAGAGAATTTTTTTTTTTATTTACTTTCGATCGAAGACGACATGTATTATATATATACGATCCTAATGTTTTAGACCAAAGAACATTTAGTTCTAATATTGTTCGAATATTGACAACTTGAATCATAAATTCTATCTTTAGGATTATAAATATAACATAATATTAAAAATTCTAGCTAAATAATGTTAAATTTTCATTTGAGTGCACAAAACACATTAAGTTTATTAAAATCTTAATTTTTGAAAGAAAAATAACTATTCAAAATGCAATAATAAAATCACTGAGATTAAAAGTCAAAGATGTTATATTTGTGTTTTTTTCCATAAATAATCAATTTAATTATAAATATAATGAATATTGCTAATTACAACCAACAGTTCTTCATAGTAAAAATTAAAACAAGTCATATATTTCAAAAAAAATTCATTTTTTCTAAAATAAATCAAGTAATTTCCCAAAATATTTAAATAAATCAGGTAAAATCAAACAACAATATTTGTCAATATTATTTTTCTCTTTTTCTATTAATGTACATTTTAAACCTGATCATAGGTTGGCTCATTCGTTTAGTTCTAAAAACCCATCTAAAAAATATGAGAGTTTGGGTAAAATATAGGCCCAAAAAATAGGCTTAGATAAAAAAAATGTGGCCTGTTTTCTAAATGGGTCATGCCTCGGGTAAGATTTTTTGGTCCGACCTAACCCGAATCACATGTCTAATTTCCTAGTAGCCCCTAGTCACTATTAGACCTGATCATGGGTTGGGTTACCCATCCAGGCCTAAAAGCCCGCCCAAAAAATAAAAGGATTTGGGAAAAATAATAAACCCAAAAAAGAAGTTTTGACAAAAAAAACGAGGCTCATTTCCTAAAAGGACTAAGCCTTGGGTAAGATTTTTTTGCCCGAGTTCAACTCGACTAGAATCACATGGCTAATTCTCTAGTACCCCCTAGTCCTTACCCTTTTTTTCTTTTCCTAATTTCCTCTATTCAGCCAACCCATCCAAATTTTTAATCCCTAACAACACTAAATCTCTAATAAATTAACTTTGTCTTCTTCACTCCAACACCCATCAGCCACCACCATCATCATTCATCACTCCAGTCACCACCGATCCTCCACACAGCCACTGGCCATTGTCGCTTCCCTTTTAACCCCTTTTTCCACTTTTCTGTTTTATGTTTGCACTCCATTATTGTAGGATTGAGAACTCAAAGTAGAAAAAGGAAATTTTTTTTATTTAATAATAATGTCCATGCTTTTATCTATAATTTCTTTTATCCTTAAAAGTCAAAATATTTCTTACCCAACCTTATTTGTTTTCAAATTTCAAAACATAGCCATATATTGTTGCTAAATTCTCCCACTCTTTTACTCGTTTCTTATTTGTAGTTGAAGGTTTGAAGGTTAGTTTTTCATATATTTAGGTGTTAGATTACATAAAATTTGAGTGTTGAAACTTGTGTTTTGTTGTTGTTGAATTTTTCTTTGGATAAGTTTTGTGCTTGGTGATTGATATGTTTATGTATTCTTTTTTATCTCATATTGCTTTTCCCAAGTAGCACAAACAAACTCTATTTCTTTCTATGATGATTTGCTTAATTTTTAGCTATTGTTTCGTCAAGTTTTACTTTGTCATGGTTTTTGCTTCTAATATGAAATGTTGTGCCTTTTTTGAGTGCTATATTAATGTTTTTTTATTGAAAAATTTTGATAAAACAAGAGGGTCAAATTAGTGATCTAACAAATAAATTTTAAACACTTTATAAAAAATGGATAAAATAAAAAAACTTATAATGAACCACTACATAATTTTTACAAATAAATATTTTATACTTTTTATCGTTAAATTTATGAAAATCAATTATTTTATCTCTAAACTATAACAGTTTATATTATATTATTTTGATTAAATTAATATATACATATATACATTTTTAATAAAGCTTTTATATGTTCCTATAAATCAGAGTTGCATCTAACTTATATGTCAAGGTTTTTTTTTCTATTGGGTAGATTTTCATTTAATATATTTTTTATAAATATGAATGTCTAATCTTTAGTGCACCGTGGTTAAAAAAAATGAAGAATTGAAATTTAGTATGAAATTATATATTAATTAAATTTTTATGATTTCAGGATTTGAGTTTTTATGATAATGTTTAGTTCGAACACTCCAATACATGTGGACGATGGGATTAATGAATATTAAAGTGCTCTCAAGCGTTAAAAGTCTACTACTTCAAAGGTATGGGATGAAATGAAAAAGCTTGAATGTGAGAACAAAGACAAATTGAATGCATAATGTAATCACAGTAAGAGTATCTTCTTTACTAAATCTTCTAGTGGAATTTCCCATTTAAGACGTCATCTAAATAGTTGTTTGAAAAATTTTAATAAAGACATCACTCAATACACCATAGTCACTTAACCATTCTTAAGAGGTAATCCATCTATAAAGAACTATAAGTTTGATGGTGATAAGTGTCATCGAGCTGCTTCTACTTTTCTTGTGTGTGACAAACATTCATTTGGAACAATTGAAGAACTAAGATTTAGATACACGATGACTATTCTTAGTCCTAATTTTAAGAATATAAGTAGACATACAGCTGCTAAGGATGTCCTAATATTATGCAAAAGAAAGAGACCATGTTAAATAAGAGTTGGCTAAAACACCTAGTTTAATTTGCCTAACTTCTGATAGTTGGAACATTTAGCATTCTAATGATGAATACATTTGCATAATTGCTTATTGGGTTGACAAAGATTGGAAGCTAAAAAAGAGAATCATAAGATTTATAGCTTTATATTTTCCGTATGATGGTTTAAACATAGCGGATGAAGTTATTCTATGTTTATCTCAGTGGGGTATAAACAAGAAAATTTTTAACATCACTTTGGATAATGCTTCTTATATGATGTTATGGTTTCTTGTTTTAAAAATCATTTTTGTGTGATTTGAAATCTTTTATGTGATGGTGTTTTTTTTTCAAGTTAGATGTTGTGCACATATATTGAATCTTAAAGTTAAAGTTGGTTTGACATTTGTTGATGATGTTATTGGTAAGATTCAAAATGGAATTAAGTATATAAAAAAGTCGAGAATTTGTAGAAAATATTTTATGATGTGATTGGCAAAAGCTTTCATTTGAATGTGGCCAAAAAGTTGCATCAAGATGTGTGTGTATGATGGAATTCTACTTATTTGATGCTTGAATATGCTCTTTACTATAAATATTTGTTAGATTATTGGGGCCAATAGGATAAAGATTATCAAATATTTGCACTTTCTGATGAGGAGTAGAGAAATACTGCTATTTTTTACAAATTTTTTAAAGTCATTTATGATGTGACATGCATTTTGTTTTGTTCTAATTATCCAACAATTAATCTTTATTTTAGAGGGGTTTGGAAGGTTCACAAAGTCTTGGTTAATACAGTTAAAGCTGCTCATTCTTTTTTAACTCCAATGGTTACATCACACCCAAGTTTCTTTTAGGTCCCGAATTTAGAGGAGAGATACGAGTAAATTGAATAAATAGTAAGCCGACGGACTTTACTAGAAAACTTAGAAATTTTAGTGGTTGGATGGTAATTAGTTGAGATCAAATTCTAGTTCAATTAAGATAGAACTTGCTAGTTCCTTAGTGGGAGACAAAATGATGGGTGATGGACAGTTATTTTGGGCTATAGAGATCATACCATTTGGGATATATGTGTGTGTGTGTGAGAGGGGAAGGAAACTTAGGCAAAAAAAATCCTGCTTAATTCTACTTATAATCTTTTTCACTTACATCTTCTTCTTCGATTTCTTTGAAAACGAGAAAGTTAAGGAAAACTCTGCATGGGGCAGTAAATGTGAGGCTCGAGTCTGGAATATATATAATCCAATAAGCTGGTAACTCTTAAGTCTCTCTATACTCGTGGATTAGAGGAAGAGAAAGGTTATGAATTCTTGTAAAGTTCCTATTTTTGGGTTTTGGGTTTTTGAAGTTTGAATATCTTCGGTTTAACTGATATATGGTTGTCATGCTTAGCTGCCAGGACGAAGGAGTCTTTGGCATTTGGTAAGCTAAGCCGGTGAGGAATGAGGATTTAAGGCGAGGAATCGGACGATGAACATGAAGCTTGCCAAAGCGTAAAAAAGGAGGTAAATGTAGGTTTCGTGTGGCGAGTAGTTGACAAAATGACCCTTGAGTGTCTGAAATGCGGGTAAACGTGCTAAATAGAGGAATCTGCCAAAATACAAAGGTAAGAGGAACTGGTAGAAGTGTTTTAGATAACATATGTGGAAGGAAGAGGTATTTCCTTCAAGGAATGTGTAAATAAGAGCCCGTCATAATTGAGTTAAAGTCATCATTGTCTAAATGTTTGCCGAATTTGATACTCTAGGTGGTAATTGATAACGAGGTCTCTAGGAAAGTGGGGAAGTCCACCAAAGGCCACTTTGAAAGGAATGTTTGTCGAAATTGTATGATCGGTAAAATTCGCCAGAGGTTTACAAAGAAAGGGGAAAGTCCGTAAGGACCATCAAATGAGGAAGTCTGCCAAAGACAATCCAAATAAGAGATGGTATGTTGGGAACTATATGTAAATTAGAGCATCTCAGTAAAATAGTTAAAAGCGAAAAAATCCTATAGAGTTGCCTTACAAGTATGAGTTCGCAAGGAAAAAGGGGTGTTTATCAATCAGCCTAATCTGATATTCAAAACTGCAAATGAGGATGTTTCTGGAAAAATCTCGATTTGAAAATGGTTTTCTTGCACAGCGAAAAATTGAAAAATTGAAAATAGACTCGGTTTGTGATATTTATAGCAATAAACCTTAACCGAATTTATACATGTGTTTTTAACTTAGTAGACATTTGTGCTTTCAACCATATCATCTTCTCCGCTATTCTCATACCACGAATTACTTTGAGTGTAGGCTCGAACCAATTGAATTGAAACACGAAACTAAAAAGGTTCTCTTTGTTATTTAGGGTGAAAAGCAAAATTCTCTCTTCTTTAACAGAAACCGGTATAATTGTTATTCTATGAAAAAATATATTTGATAGTTGAAAATAAATTCTCTCTATTTTTCAATAAAGTAACAATATCTCAAAGTTGTGTATTATGCCCTACCGGTGCCATCTATTTATAAGAAGAGAAGGTAGAACCTTTATTGAGTTGTAGTGGTTTGTTTCAAATAGAAAAACAACTTCCTACTTAGAGTAGGAGTGGGGTGGATGGCACACCCTAGTATTCCGAGTTGTCGCCCCTTTCATGTTATATGAGAGGTTTTGGGCCTCTCTCACATCAGGTCTAATTATGAGTACTTCCTAGGCCTTTTAACCCAGTACTCTATAATGTGATCCAACCCGATTCTGTTTTCTTATTTCCCAAAATAAACTTTAATATTCTATATTAAATAATTTTCTCATCCCTATTTTACCCCCAGTAAAATTTTAACGATTTTATCTCTAAAAAATTTTGAGAAAATGTGTTTAATATTTCACAACTCAACATGTTCACTGTGACCGAATGATTTATTTTCATTTCCCAACTTTAAAACAACTTAAAAACATAAACTCATTTTTTCAATCATTTTTAAGTAATCCATATAGAATTGCAAATGAATCATTTCCATTTCCATTTTGGAAACCTATATTAATTTCCAAATTATTCCATTTTTTCATTTCGAAAAGAAAAAAAAAACCAGAATCATTCCTGAATGTTTCTCATTTCTCTTTTCCTATTCATTCTGTTTATTTCTATTCAAACACGCAATTCATTTACGGTTTCAACGAGCTAGCAGAGGGATCGATTGGACATATGTAATTAGGGATTAAATGATTTATATTTAAGTTTTGGCTTTTTGCCTATTAATTATAAACTTATTTAGCCATGAAGTCATTCCATTATAGTATCGTGGCTGAGCTCTCCCTAATGACATACTATTACTAAAGCAACTACCTAATACTTGTCCAATGATATTGTCGTAAGTATATTACCCTTATAGGATATTTTTGATCTTTTTGGGATAATATTTATTCTTCCAATATGATCATATTTTATCTCATGGTAACCATTACATCTTCCTTCATGAAAAGTCAATTACTATCAAATAGTTATTAAGTCATTCATCACAAAGACAAAATACCCATGGTCATGTTTACTTTTCATCAACCATATAATGCCAATGAGAGGATATCATTTACCCATGTCTTGAACCATGAATTCCACTATTGTGAATGACGCTACATACTGTAGAAGTCGTACATCTAACGCACCAGCTTTCGGTTCATTATCTATTCGAACTCAGGCTTTTACTTACATCAAAGTGCACGAGTTATGCATACATAGTCCGCCATCCACTCAAGATTTAAGAATGTCACACTGTAAACGTCACAAGTGAATGGATCCATAAACAGATTCAAGTTCTATTCTACTTGGGTCCAATCTAATGTACTGTTAGTCACATCTATTTCTATCTTCCAAGAGTCATCCACTCCAATGCACAAGACAAAGCATCTCCCAAATTGGACTTGATAGATGACATATTAGTCTTTCAATCAGTTTGCTCATTTTTTTATTAAACTAAGGACATGTTTAGGTTCGTCTACTTATATAAGTTATCTTTTTGTATTACGGTTCAACAATGTAATACTGCTTAGTATTAGTTAAATATTAGACAACTAGTGAGCAAAATTTGCTTCCATTTTGCTTTGCGTGAAAAATCGTTTGAGGGCAATAATAAAAGTATATTAATTGTAATCAATGAATTTGTTTTATTAACCAATCTATTTGAGAAAATTACAAGAGTAATTTGATGAAAATACTACATTTAAAGCACTAGATCCAACAGATATTAGACTGAGTCTTCCTTAAGGAAGGGCCTATGCAAGGGCTAATCTAAAAGAAGTCAGTCATCGGGGTAATGTGGTAGCATATGTTGAGTTTCATGTGGAATGAATGGATCAAGGTAAGGATTTTCCATCATGGCATAGGAAATTGCAAGACCGCCAAGAGTAGTAGTCGACAATTCGCATAGTCGCACATATGGTTGTTTTGGATGGATTGAGTCAGGAAGGTAAATGAAAGCTTGAGTGAGAACCATACAAGGTTAAGTTCCAAAATAGGGTTACTTGATAGAGTACACTGACAATGAAGTCATCCGATATGTCCGCCAATTATCGGTACAAAGGACGCAAGGGCGTCGACCATGATAGTCAAACTACGGAATTCTCTAATACAACCAGATAGTCTTAATTTTGTATTCTTACTCTTGTTATTAAATAAAAATTAGAGTCTTTTATGACTAATGTTGTTCATCTGAACTTACAATTATACTACTTTGTATGCATGATTAAGGATTAACACAAGAGTTGCATGGAGGGACCAAGCCAGACATCACCATGCTCACACGATCAGTGCCATAACTATATCATGCATATAGACAGGTGTAACACCCTATACCCAGCCTGGTCTCCAAGCCCAAATATGGGAAGCCACACTACCGTCTTGTCTCATTTTCATCAAACAGGAAGCTAGATTCAAGCAAACCAATCATCTTTTGTTAAGTCGAACAAGTTTTAATATGTCCAAATTGTTAATTAACATTGCTACATGCAAATCATTTGTTATTCGATCATGCACACAACTAGAATCAAGTATAAGGGCTAATTAACAAAATTTCATAAAATGTACGTAGGTATTGATATTTATATCCAGGTATCGATATTTTCCTTAAGTGGTATTGATACCATTTGGAAAAACGATACCAAATGAGCATACTATTTCTCGGCCAAAAACATGAGGTATCAAAAATTATCGGTACCACTTACGAATTATCGATACTTTAGCCCTAAGTATCGATACTCGAGATAAGGTATCGATATCAAATTCCTATTCTATCTTTATGTGCATTTTAATTCACAGAGGTATCGTTTTTAAAGCGAAATATCAATACCTCTGCCCCTGAACATGAAAATTACAACATATATGTGAACTAAGCCATTCCAAATGTGATTCTAACCAACATGCATTAGCCACTAAGATAAATCATCGTTCATCTGACTTAATAGATAGTACTAAAAATCAAAAACAAATTTGAGCCATTATCATCATGCCATTGTCAATGCTTAAGTATTCTAACACAAAAATAACATGAAATTCATATAAGCCAAATTAAAATGTCTAAAGATCAACAACTCAAAAAGGTTCTATCACATTGCCTATTTCCCCAAAACAAATAAGAATAATAAAGCACCTACGAAGAATAACTAGACTTCCTTGGATCACCCCTTTAGAACCACACTGCCCGCACCGTGATGTCATTAATTGGCATATGTTAAAATGAATGGGTGAGCTTTAACAAGCTCAATGAATCTAAGAATTTCTACAATGCAACCATGTCATCATGCAACACAACAAATCAATTACTCATAAGTACCTTATTCATGAGTCTGACATCAAATTTATTTCCATAACACACATATACTCATTCAAGCATAGAACATATTCCACACAATTACATAAAATAAGATAACATGACACTTTGATTATGAAACATGTAGTGAGCTCTATCATCACACATCGGATACACGTATCTCCTTACACCACATAGACTCATACAGTCAAACATGTCCCAAAAGTGAAGCGTACAGCTAACACTCTCCTTATTTCCCCTCACTCACATGTCCTATTGAATAGAGCTTAGCTCTCATTCTTTTGTTAAAAAAAAGAAGAAGCTATTATTCCCTTATCCTTCTGCAAACATGTCCTAGTGCCTCAATACCCAAAACCACTATACATATAAGTGAATACTCACAATCCTATGGAATGCCAACTATATCCAATGACTCAAAGATCACAAGGCAAAAAATATCCGAAAACCATCACATATTACTTACTGATTAACCGTGCACCAACACTACATATTAGCATTTTTTGCAAAACACTAGCATAGTCATATAACATATATATTACATATTTATTGCATGTATATAATTGCACTTTACCCAATAAGCACCATATCCACATATCACATATCATTCATATTATATAACCACATAGCCTCAAGACAAGTATAGTTTAAGAAAATTTACAATCGAAATTTTGAGTAGGGGTTTAGGCTACATCTAAATTCCTAAACAACACATGACTCGTGTTTACAAGTAGTAATTTCATACACTCACCACTTTATGCTTTTGCAGAAAAGTCAAGCTCAACTAACGCTTCCCTAGCTAGTAGCAAGCTCTAACTAATCCGAAGCTTTACACACATAAATCACACAATAATCATAGTCAAATATCAACCAAGAATTCACTCAAATAAACTAAAACACAACCTTAAGCCAAGTTCTCGTGTAACTTAAACTATTAACATAACAAACTTTATATACCAATATCTCAATCTATACTCAACCTTTTTGCTTAAAATCAGTTCTGTTCATCTATTTAATCATCTACGCCTAATCCACAATCTTTAAACTAGACAAATCTACTTAATTTATGGTATTGACATCTTTTAGGCAATTTTCATAAAATTCATTAAAACATGAGAAATCATTAACGAAACTTCAAGATAAGTTTGAAAACCTTCTAATTATGCTAAAACAAGTTGAAAAACACTTTGAAACCAAGTTTTGACTCAAAATCCTAAAATCCACCATTAATGGCTCGATTTTTGGCTTTTATTCAAAACATGCGACTTGAGGGCCAATGATTTAGTTTTAGAGTCTAAATAACATTAAAAGCCAATGGTGACATGAATGATCACCTTTTTGGAAGAATGAATGAGTTTTGTCGTAAATTCGAGAACCCCATGTTTGAAGAAGATGGTGTAACCTAATGGAGTTTTGGGTGTTTTTCTTAGAGATTTATGGTAATAAATGACTTAAGAATGTTAAAAAATCAAGGTATTGTGATTTGGGAATAAAAAAGCAATGGAATAGCTAGGGATATGACAAAGGGTGGCAAATACAATGAAAAGATAAGAAACAAACATGAAAAACATGTTGATGGGGAAGAAATAGGTTTAATTTCACAAAATGGTAAAACTCAACATAAATGCCTACTATTTTGACTTTGTTACAAATTAGTCCATTCTCAAAATTATGGGTTTTTAGAACACTTTTTCAAAAATTGATTTGACAGTTAAGATGTCATAGTCGAAAACACTATCGAGTACCACCTTTACGAAATTTCGAGCTCATATAGGCCAAAATTCCTAAAATACCCTTAAAACTCATAGGCCCTATTTTGGGGTGTAACAATTCTCCCCCTCTAAAAAGAATTTTGTCCTTAAAATTACCTGATTTACACAAATAAGGATATTGGCGTCTCATTACTTCCTCGGTTTCCCAACTCTTCCACTTTGTGATTGCGCCACAAAACTTTAACCAACGGAACTCTTTTGTTTTGCAACACTTTCACTTCATGATCTAAAATCTCTATTGGTTCCTCATCAAAATAGAGATTAGGTTGAACCTCAACCTCCTCTACTGACACAATATGCGAGGGATCTGAACATACTTTCTTAACATGGACACATGAAAAACATCATGAATTCGCTCAAGTTTTGGAGACAACTTGAGACGATAAGCTACCGAACCTATCCTCTCAACAACTTCATAAGGTCCAATATATCTTGGACTTAACTTACCCTTCCTACTGAATCTCAAAACTTTCTTCCACGATAAAACCTTCAAAAATACCTTATCGCCAACTTCAAACTTGATATCTCGACATTTTAAATCTGCATAAGATTTCTGCCTATCTAATGCTACTTTCAAATGATCACAAATTAGTTTTACCTTTTCCTTAATCTCACGAACTAAATCTAGCCCAACAACTCACCTCTCATCTAACTTCGTCCAACACAAAGGAGTTCTACACTTCCTACCATACAATGCCTCAAATGGTGCCAAATGAATACTCGCTTGGAAGCTATTGTTGTAAACGAACTCTGCTAAGGGCAAATATCGCTCCCAACTACCACTAAACTGAATCACACAACTTCGCAACATGTCTTCTAGAACTTGAATTACCCTTTTAGATTGGACAGCAGTGGAGGGTGATAAGTTGTACTGAAAGTAAGCTTCAATCCCAAAGCTTCTTCCAAACTCTTCCAAAACCTTGAAGTAAACCTTAGATCCTTATCTGAAATAATCAAAACTGGAACCTTATGAAGATAAAAAATTTTAGCAATATATAACTCCGCTAACTTCTATAAAGAATAATTAGTTTACACTGCTAATAAATGCGCATTCTTAGAGAATTGATCAACTATAACCTACACTAAATCTTTCCTCGAAAGAGTCAATGGAAAACCCGAAACAAAATTCATAGTAATCTTTTCCCACTTCCATTCAAGAATCGCAATAGGTTGCAACAACCTCGAAGGAAATTGCTATTCAGCTTTCACCTTTTGACAAACCAAACATCGAGTCACAGAATCCGTAACATTATGCTTTCTACCAGCCCACCAATAAACTTCTCTAACACCATGATACATCTTACCACTACTGAGATTCAAAGCATAAGGGCTATTTTGTGCCTCAGTAAGAATCACTTGCCTTAAATCCACATCTTGTGGCACACACAATCTACCTCAAAAATTCAAGATACCATCACTATCAACATCAAAGTCTCCCTTAATACATTGCTTAACCTGTTGAATCCTCTTCATTAATTCCCCAACTAAAGGCTGCTTTTTCATAATTTTTTGCAATAACGTCTGCCTCACTTGAAGTTCAATACTTAAACCACCACCACTAGCTAAACTCAACCGCGCAAACATAACTCTCAACTCCACCATCGACTTCCTACTTAAAGCATCAACTACTAAATTTTCCTTGTTAGGATGATACTCTATCACACAATCATAATCCTTTAAAATCTCAATCCAATGCCTTTGCCTTAAATTCAACTCCTTTTGGGTGAAGAGATACTTAAGGCTCTTATAATCAATGTAGATAACACACCTCTCTCCATAAAGATAATGGCCTCAAATATTAAGTGCAAACACCACATCAACTAAGTCCAAATCATGAGTAGGATAATTTCGTGCGTGTGTCTTCAACTGCCTTGAAACATAAGCCACAACTTTACCCTCTTGTATCAAAACGTAACCAAGTCCAGAATACGAAACATTACTATAAACTGCAAAATCCTTCCCAGGCTCTGGTTGAACCAACACTGGCGCTTTAGTCAAAACTGCTTTAAGCTGATCGAAACTCTTTTACCTTTTATCGGTCTATTTGAACACCATATCTTTCCGTAATAGTTTCGTTAAGGGTACAACAATAAGAGAAAACCCTTCAATGAATCTACGATAGTAACCAACTAAACCTAAAAAACTTCTAACTTCAGTAACACTCCTAGGCGGCTTCTTTTCTGAAATCGCCTCTATCTTCTTGGGATCCGCTCGAATCCCTTCTGCCGATATAACATGACCTAAGAACGCCATTTCCCTAAGCCAAAATTTACACTTACTTAACTTTGCATACAATTGCTTATCCCGAAGAATCTACAGACAACCCTTAAGTGCTCGTCATGATCCTCCTCAGAACCAGAATACACCAAGATATCATCTATGAAGACAACTACAAATTGACCCAAATACGAATGGAATACACGATTAATCAAACCCATGAACGCGGTAGGAGCATTAGTCAATCCAAATGGCATCACCAAAAACTCATAATGCCCATACCGAGTCCTAAAAGTAGTTTTCAATACATTAGACTCTTTCACCTTTAATTGATTATACCCATATCTAATATCACTCTTTGAAAACACCGTTGCACCTCTAAATTGATCAAACAAGTCATCAATTCTAGGCAAGGGAGACTTATTCTTAATCGTCAACCTCTTCAGCAGCCTATAATCAATACACATCATTCTTCTTTACAAACAAAATCAGTGCACCCCACGGAGACACTTAGTCGAATAAACCCTCTATCCAACAACTCTTGCAATTGAATCTTCAATTCCTTGAGCTCTTTTGGTTCCATGTGATATGGCGCAATAGACACCGGTGCAGTATTAGGATAAAAATTAATTCTGAACTCCACTTCCTGATCCGGTGGCAAACTCAGTAACCCTTTTGGAAATACGTCAGGAAAATCACTAACAATGCAAATATCCTGAACTCTTAACTCCTTACTAACAGAATTCATCACATAAACCAAATAAGCCTTACAACCTTTACCTATCAACTTCTCAGCCTTCATAGCCAAAATTACATTAGACATAAAACCCGGTCTTTCACCCACTACAACTATTTCTACCCCATCATTATTCTTTAAAGTAATCTGTTTAGTCTCAAAATCTACTCTAGCCTTATGTTTAGCTAGCCAATCCATGCCATGTATCACATCAAAACCATAAAAAGAAAATCCCATAAGGTTAGTAGAGAAAACATGTCTTGGATCATAAGAGGACATTTATGATAATCTTTATTCACTACAACTACCACCAAATGAACTAATAATAGTTATACCCAAACCAATAGTCTCAATAGGAATCTCTAACTTACATGCCAATTCACTCAAGATATAGGAATGCGTCGATCTAGAATAAACCAAAGAAAACAACAGAGTAGACTGCAAAGTAAAAGTACCTGTGATAACATTAGTCGGATCTTGATCCCTCGACTCCCTAATAGCATATAGAGGTAAGCATTCGATCAAATTGAATCGAAAATTTTCGAGTTAATCGAGTTTTCGAATCTTATTTTATCATCCTAACTCAATTTGAAATTTTCTCGAATTGAGTTGAGTGAGATAGAATTCAAATTGAATCGAATTGAATATATTTATTTGAGTTAAATTTAAAAAAAAGACTTTAGTGTTGTTTATTTTTATGTAATTTTTCAAAAAAATAATTTTCTTTAATGTTTTTAAACATGATCAATGAAAAATTGAAGTAAATAAGTGAATAAATAAAAGCAACACAATATCAACCCAAATAAACAACATGAGTCCAAATAAATAACAAAAATAATACAACAATATTATAATAAAAAAAACATAAGCAAAAGTCCAAGTAAATAGCATGAGCCGAAGTAAACAACAATAAGAAGATTATAAAAAAGAAAAAGCAAAACTCCAAAATATAGTAGAAATCTACACTAGTCCAAACAAAAAAAGAAAAGAACACAACAAAAGTCCAATAAACTAGCAACAATAACACACCAAAATAATAACAATAACACATCAGTTCAAAAACCATTATAGAATAGTTTAAGTTTCTTCCTGTGCTTCAAACACCGTTGATAATCTTGAAACATCTAGTAAAAGTATTGAATGAGTTAGTTAAATGATAAAAAATGTTTGCAAAAATAAATTAAATAAACATTTAACTTTATAAACTAATGTTAAGTATATTACCTTGTTGATTTTCGGGTATTTTGGATAAGTCTAGCAAATTTAAAAACAAAAGTGTTAGTTAAATTATGGGAATGCTTACTAATATAAATAACACAAAATCTTATTTTATAAATTTAAATTTATATATTACCATCTTCTATTGTTTGAAATTCATCAACATAATTTTCAAGATTGGTGGCATAATTTAATTTCTGAAGCCAACCTTGTGTGCAAAGCAAAGC
Organism: Gossypium hirsutum; assembly: GCF_007990345.1. Classification (NCBI taxonomy): domain Eukaryota; kingdom Viridiplantae; phylum Streptophyta; class Magnoliopsida; order Malvales; family Malvaceae; genus Gossypium; species Gossypium hirsutum. The sequence continues at coordinate 59,987,402 of NC_053435.1, forward strand.
CTCAACCATGAGAGAAGTTAGAGAACTTCTAAAACTATCGAGAACACGCCCACAATGCTAAATGCACTTTCCAAGGAAACTGTTGAGATAGGAACAACAAGAATATCTCGAGCCATTTCTGCAAGAATAGGGAATCTAGGATTGTTCACTTTCCACCACAATAGTAAATCAAATGAACTTGAATTATTTACTTCTTCATCCTCACCCAAATATCTATCCAACTCAAATTTTCTTTCTAATCCAACTTGTTTCTTCTTCTTAAGGCTTTTTTGCTTGGCCAAGTACGTTTTCGTTTCTGACTGATCTATTTCCATTGAACTGCAAAGATTTGTTGAAGAACTAGATCTACCTTCAAACAATTGAATTCTCCTGGCATTAGAAGAATACTTATTGAACAAGCAATGCAATTCTTTATCAATCATTTTCATAATGTCATTAGCAACATTAGAAAAAAGCAAGTTGACCCAAAGTCCAAAAAACTCATTTTACAGCGCGGATCAAATATGACTGGAAACACAAAGATATATACACTTTTTCATGCCATTTTTAACTCAAATTCATGCAGTTCCGGTAAAATTCTTATCGAAAAATATATAATAATTATAAAATAATTAAATTGCACTCAAATTATAAACATGTTGAATTTTAATTAATTTTATATCAAATTTTGATTAATTTTGATTATTTTTAACAGATTTGCACAAAGGGTGAAAAACGACTCGGCAAACACAATTGGAAGCTTAAAACCGAGAAACAATTTTGAAGCATCAAGGCGAATTAATTTTTTAGCCTAAGATGGTCCAAATTATGTGTATTAATTCATAATATAATTAATTTTAATTTTAATCCAATTTAATTTGGGTTAAATAAATTATTATTAATTAATTATGAAAAGGGGCCTAATTGCGCTGAACAGAAAAAACCGATCCAACTAAGCACTGGGTAGGCCAAAACCGTCCCACATGCTGACCCAATCAGCTTGTTTGGATGATTATTTGGCTTGCAAAGTGGCCCATGAAGAATCTTTCAATTTTCATTCAAACCCCTCCACTATTTATGCCTTTCAATATTTGCCCCTACTTAAAAATAACATGTTTGAAATCTTCAAACATGCCACATGTGTGGCCAGCCATGGGGGGAGTCTTTGGCTGCTGATTTTGGATATTTTTAGTAGCCTTCTCAACCTATAAATACCCCCTTGGCTGCTCACTTTAAACACATCTCAAACCTTCTCATCTCTTCACTTCTCTCTCACTTTCTCTCTTCAAACCCCTTTCATTGTTTTTCATTTTCTTCCTATTCCTTTGTCGATTTCACCTCTTGAAAAAGAGTCCTTCAACCACCATTTGAAGTACCATTCAAGTGTTCATGGAAGCCTCGATTCAATAAGAACAAGCGGAGAAGGAGGTGCGGAGCAAACTAGTCAAGCCTCGGAGAAACACAGGATTTGATTCTTGTTCCTTATCCTTTTAATTTTATTGTTGTTGTTATGAACATGTCTATGAACATTTGTGATGTTGATATGTTTAATTTAATTAATATGACTTAAATTTATTTCGTGTTGGGTTGATTGCATTTTGTCTACTTAATTTATTAAAATTGTGTTTGTGTTGCTATAGGCCTTGGTGAGATGTTTAATTGAGTAAAATCATGACTAAGTTATTCTTGTATTACAATTGTAAGGTAACTAATGAATTAATTATTTAAACGGATTGAAATTGTAATTAATTGACACAATACTTAAGCATTGCATGTTTAATCATCTAAGGTAATTGATGCTTAAATTAGCTATGGTATCTAACGATACATTAGCCTTGCATAACTTGAAGGATTATTGTGATTAAACTGTTAAGAAATGTAATTAATCTAGCAATTATGTCATCTTGATTAAAATCATCTTTTGAAATCGTGCATTGGAACTTTTATTTTATTATTTATTTATTTTACTTAGGTAAAATCCTTATTTTTAATCACCTGCTCAAATCAAAATATTTTTTCTTCATCAAAGTGTTTTAAATTGCATTCATAAATAATTCTTTTCACAGAACCTGTGGGTGCAATAACTCGACATTTACTTGTCATTTTATTACTTGTCACGATTGTGTACACTTGCACATTTCTATCGTACCAATGATCACCAAGTAAACTTGTAATATCTCGAATTAGGGCCTAACTGGAATAGTGGTTTTGGGACCACAAATCTGAGATAGAAATAATTATTTTATTATCATTTTAAGGTCTATTGCATGATTTCATGATTTTGTGAAAATTTCGTTTAGAAATTTTATCGATAGAGGGTCCAATTTGATATTTAGGACTAAATTGTAAAAGTTGTAAAATGTGTGTTCTAGTTCACAAAAGGTACTAAGCACTTGTGAGTAATGGGTTTTTAAAGTGGTGGTCCTTGGATAGTAATTAGATCATTATACTAGTTTGGACAAAAATACCTAAAGGAAGATAAAACACCATAGTTTTTAATTAAGGGCATTTTGGTCATTTAGTTATTAAAATGAATTAAAAACAAAATTAAAAGCCAATTTTTGTCCATCTTCAACCCCTTGGCCGAATTTCACATGAGGAAGACATAGCTAGGGTTTTTCAAGCTTCCAAGCTCGATTGTAAGTCCATTTTAGCCCCGTTTTTAATGTTCTTTACGTTTTTAGAGTCCCGGTAACTTGATTAAGCTTATTCTAGCAATAATTTAACCTAGGGTTTATATTTTGAAAAATACCCATAGGTGAAATGTGTTTATTTTGATGTTTTATGGTAAAATATGAAGCTTGAAATTGTGGTAAACAACTTTTGCCAAGCGATTTTACATGAAAACGAGTAAAACGACATAATCGATAAAAATACCTAATGTTCATAAGTACATGTTAGAGTGAGAATTTGATGTTTCCATAGAAGGGAAAAATGATCAGCATGTCATAAAACATAAGAAAATAGGATGAAGTTTAATTTTTGAGCCTTGGGGAAAAAGTGTAAATATTGAAAAGTTTAGGGGCAAAAATATAATTTTGCCAAAGTTTGAGTCAAGGACTGTTTTAATAAATGTGAGTATTAAATAAGCAAAAATATTTATTTTAGATTAAGAGAAACAAGATTCGAGTCGTGATCGAGGGAAAAATAAAGTTTACGAGGAATAGGCTCGATTTCTAACATTTTGTATAGAGGTAAGTTCATGTGTAAATGTAGTAACATAATTGTCATTTTAAGTAGTTTAATGTTATTTATATGATATGATGATTATTATCATGAAATATTATGCTTTTTGGATTATTATTTAGTAATATGCAAATTATGTAAGCTACTTGATAAATATTAAATGCTACCAAGTATCGGTTCCGACATTCCGTGGAAGACGGCAAAGATGTGTGATTGAGGAAAATCCTGTTTGAACCTTGGGAATAAATTAGGATACAAGTGACATTTCACTAGGATATTTGAGTTCCGAGCTCGTTGAGTTGAGTCCGAGTTCGTGAGATGTAACTAGGCATCCGGACTCGTTGAGTTGAGTCCGAGTTCACTTATGGATGTGAACGCCTGAGCTCGTTGAGTTGAGTCCGAGTTCGCTTATGGGCGGGTTACATGGTAGCTTGGCTACATAATTTCCGCAGGCTATTGAGTTTGTCTAGCTGCGGGTATGACACTTATGTGCATGCAATCCGTGTATCCAAATTATACCCCGATGTGTTCAACGGGTGAATCTCAAGTGAATAAGGAGAATACTTAAGACGAAGGTGACATGTTGGTAAGTGTGGTGAATGAGAAAATTTAGACAGGTATGCGTTTAAACCCTCGGGTTGAGAACTTGGTATGATGAAATCGTGGTAAGATAGTAAATGCAAATGTAACATGAATGTCTTGGTGATATTTATACAAATGATATTTTATGTTGGATTGCATGATTATGTTACTTGCTATTTACATGTGAACTTACTAAGCATTTATGCTTACTCCCTCCTTTCCATTCTTTGTAGTTTTGACAAGCCAGCTCGAAAATTAGGAACGGTCAGAGGCTCGCTCACATTATCCGTGGACCATTTTGGTATAGTGGCTTGTATATTTTGAGTATGGCATGTATAACTTTATAATCATTTTGTGTATATGATCTTATGATATGGCTATTGGGTGGTAAGGAATTGTTTGGTAATGATTAGCCATTGGAATGGCAAATCAAGATCATATTTGGTGTTATATATGCTTAATGTGCTATCTAATCCATGGAAATTCATAAAAAAAGGTGAAATTTGCTATAAAACAGTATCATACAACAGCAATAACGTGAGTTTGAAAAATTACTAAAAATAGTAGAGAGAGAATTAGATGATGAATAAAATATGAAATTGAAGCTTATTGAGTCTATTTTTATATGGAAGAAACAAAATAGGTAAATGGGTTGTATTTTATGAGAAATTTGAGTTTTGGTGGAATAGGGTCGAGCGATTTCTGAATCTCCTTTTTCTGACTTTATAAATTCACTAAAAATTGTAAAAAAAAATAATTAGAAGTCATACTTTATATGTATAGATTCCTTATTGAGTGAACTTTTGAGAGAAACAAACGGTATAGTCATATGAATTATGTACAGAGGAAAAGTTATTCTTAGTGAACAAAGGTCAGATCAGTCAAACACTGAAACAGGAGAAACTTTAACTAATAAACTGTACTAATTGGCCTGACCAAAAATTCTGAAAAAAATTAGTAAATAGATATATGAGTCTAGTTTCAGGGAAAATTGACAGATTTTAATTTCAAGTTTCATAACTTGAGATATGATTTTTTTTAGCGACTGTGATGCAGATGGGCAGTTTATTACGAAAGGTGAAATAAATTGTTTGAAATTGTTTAAGTGATAATTTAAGTCTGTTAATGCCTCGTGCTCGACTCCAGCGACGGTCTCAGGTAAGGGGGTGTTAAATTTGGTGGTATCAGAGCTACGGTTTAGTTGATTCTTTGGCTAACGTGGCGTATGTACGGGTTTTGCTATACATGCCATATATATATTGTGATAGTGTGACGACTCCTGATCTTTAAAATGATTTTTTTATAGTAAATGGATCCTGATCTAGCTGTGGCCGATGATGTGACGGTCCTAATTTGACCTCAGTCAGAAAGTGGTTTCGGGACCACAAAACCGAGTCATAAAAATAATTAGATGTTATATTCTGTGCTTACTATATGTGAAGGTGCATGTGTGAAAATTTCATGCTTTAATATTGTTAATTGTGAGTGAAATTATTAAATAGGACTTATGTAAAAAATTGTGAAAATATGATAGGTTATTTTTGTAGTGGCCAAATAATTAATGGTGTAAAAAAATGGATTTGCATGTCAAATTCCCCATTTTAGTTGTAGTGGCCGGCCATGATAATGATGATAGAAAAATATGTATTATATAATAATATTATATAATGGTAATGGCTTAATTTATGAAATAAAAAAATTAAGTAAAATAAGAAAAGATATTAGAAAACAAAAGAAAAACAAAATGTTTGTTTCATCTTTTTCCTTAGTAGCCGATTGTAAAGAAAGAAAAAGGGAGCAAAAACCATTCGGTCATCTTAGGCATGAATTAAGGTAAGAAATTCATGTTAGTCTTTGAAATTTTAGCTTGTTTTAAGTTAGTTACCAAGTTCCTTACCTAGCCCATGTCAAAATTTTGAATTTGGGTGGTGAATGGAGCATTCGGTCATGGCTGTTAATGAAGAGATTTGATTATTTTCTTTATGTTTTGATGAATAAATGTTGATGAGAGAAGTTTGAACTAGTTAAAAATTTTTGATAGTATTTATATGTGTAATAACCGAACTTGGACTTGTTTAGTTACTTGAATAAATGTTTTGTAGTTAAATGCTAAAATGTGAGTATTGCTGTTTTAGATGATTTGAAAAGAATAGGGTAGATGTTTGAATGTCTAAAGGTTCGGTATTGTACATGAATTCTAATGGTATGATTTTGTAAATGCCGAATGAGATATAAGAGTTCGAAAATGGCTTAATTTTCATGTTTAAATTCGGTTATATCCGATCATGGTTGGAGTTATTTGGATATGCATAGTATAATGTATGTATGATTTGTGTTTTGGTTGCATAACTATATTTGGTTAATGATATGAATAGATTATAAATAGCTTTAAGTAAGCTTGATATATGGACAATGGATATATTTGGATTGAGATTATGCTTAAGTGAAATTATAGATATGTGATGAAATTGATTGGTGATATACATGTTTAAATAATATGAATGCAAAGAGTTGTGAAATAGTAAATTGTAGTAAATTTGCTTGGGACAGCAGCTGTAGTGTGATTTTGAAAAATCACCATAAATTGTGAGAGTGGAGTTAGAAGCTGAATAAACTATGCAATTAAAGCTTAATGAGTCTAGTTTCAAATGAAATCAACGAGAACATATTTTGACTTCTATACAATTAGAAATTTGATTTGTAGTAAAGGGTGGTCAGATTAGTCAAACAGTGAAACAGGGGAAACTTTAAAAAAAAAATCTGGTATTGATTGGCCAAACTAAAAATTCTGAAAATTTTATGGATAAAAGATATATGAGTCTATTTTTAGGGAAATTTGACGGCAATTGATTTGGAATTTCGTAGCTTCAGTTATAAATAATTTGGTGACTGTTGCTCAGGAAGACAGCTTATTGTGAATTTGTGATATTGTGGTAAACATTGATAAAAAAAATTGTTAATGAGTTGATTAATGTTTTCTTATAAACTTACTATGATCTATATGTGTGAAAGTCGAATATATATATTATATTCCTGAAGTAATGCTTGAATAGTCAAATAATGACTAGTTTAAAATTTTTGAATTTAAGCTCAAGAGCAAAGAGGATCGAAGTTGTATAGGGGAAAACAGAAACTAATTGAGTAGCCTTTCCGCAACCGTTCAATTATATCCGAGGTAAGTTTTGAGTAGTCACCTTTAGTATATAATTGATGATGCCTTGATATGTATATATGAGATGAATTGTGACCTTTTGGTTCTACTTGAATTAAGTTGTGATAAATAATTTATGTATATGACTTATAGTCGAATGGTCACTATGGGTTAAGTTTGAATCGTATAATGGATATGTGATATTTATGTATGAATTTTGAACCAAAATGTAAATGATGGTGTTCATATGGAGCTTATATCCGAATGTAGCAAATGACTACTAATGTGATATGTTGAATGAGATGTGTTAATATGTGATTAAATATGCATGATATTTGATGTGTATCCGGGCTTAAAGACCCGCAGGCTATATGCTGGAATTATATCCGGGTTAAATCCCGCAGGCTTCATACTGATAGGTTTTGTATTGGTGACTGGATTCGGGTTTTAAACCTAGCAGGCTTAACGCCGGTGATTCGAGTGAGATCATGAATTCGAAAGTTCGAGGTAAACTACTATTGATTATGTATGATACATTATGATAGTCAGGTATGTATTATGTACTCATATGTGAATTGATTTTTAAAGTGAATTATTAGTATCAAAGAACGATATATGTGTGTGAATGATTATTATATCTTCGAATAAGAGCATGACCTATTTGGTCGATGTCTGTCATTACATGAAAGTATGTGACTTAAATTAATTGTATGAGCTATAAAGTAAAGTAAAGTATGTGCTGAAATTTCTTTGTGTATTCATATATTTATTGTAATATCCCGAATTAGGGCCTAATCGGAATAGTGGTTTCGTGACCACAAATCTGAGATAGAAATAATTATTTTATAATTATTTCGATGATTATGATATTATTGCATGATTGTGTGAAAATTTCGTGATGAAATTCTATGCCTAAAGTGCTTAAATTGAAAGTAGGGACTAAATCGAAAAAGTTGCAAAACTTGAATTCTAGAAGTTTTTTGTATGAAATTGTTTTGGAATATTAATGAGGAGGTCTTAAATAGCAATTTGACCAATTTTAAGTTCATGGACAAAATTAGGACATGGAAGGAATTTTTGGAAAGTTTAGTAGTAAGGGTATTTTGGTTATTTAGTTATTAAAATGAATTAAAAACAAAATTAAAAGCCAATTTTTGTCCATCTTCTTCATTAGGCCGAAATTTCAAGGGTTCTCCATAGCTAGGGTTTGTTTCAAGCTTCCAAGCTCCATAGTAAGTGATTCCAAGCCCCGTTTCTAATGTTCTTTACGTTTTTAGAATCCCGGTAGCTCGATTAAGCTTATGTTAGCAATAATTCAACCTAGGGTTTATATTTGGAAAAATACCCATAGGTGAAATTTGTGTATTTTGATGTTTTATGATAGAATATGGGGTTTTAAATTATGTTAGACAACTTGTACTACTCGATTTTAAGCAAAAACGAGTAAAAGGGCTTAATCGGTAAAAATACCTAATAGTCACAAGTACATGTTAGAGTGAGAATTTGATGTTTCCATAGAAGAGAAAAGTGATCAGCATGTTGTAAAACATAAGAATAAGGAATAAAGTTTAATCCCGAGCCTAGGGGCAAAAATGTAAATATGCAAAAGTTTAGGGGCAAAATTGTAATTTTTCCAAAATTTGAGTTAAGGATTAATTTGATAATGTGAGTATTAAATGAGCTAAATGTGTTATTTTAGATCAAGAAAGACGTGGAATCGACCTCAATCGAGGAAAAGAAAAGAATGTGGACTAAATTGCAAAATCTTTATATTTTGGTACCAAGGTAAGTTCATGTGTAAATGTAGTAACATAATTGTCATTTTAACCAATTTAATGTTGTTTATATGATATGATGCTGATTATTATCATGAAATATTATGCTTTGTGGTTATTGTTGAATAATATGTAATTATGTGAATTACTTGATGAGTATGAACTATCATCGAAGTACCGATTTCGATATTCCGTGGAAGACGGCAAAGATGTGTGATCGAGGAAAACGCCCGTTTGAACCTTAGGAATAGATTAGGATACAAGTGACATGTCACTAGGATGGTTGAGCATCCGAACTCGTTGAGTTGAGTCCGAGTTCACTTATGGATGCGAATGTCCGAACTCGTTGAGTTGAGTCCGAGTTCGTGAAATGTAACTAGGCATCCGAACTCACTGAGTTGAGTCCGAGTTCACTTATGGATGCGAACGCCCGAGCTCGTTGAGTTGAGTCCGAGTTCACTTATGGACGGGTTATATGGTAGCTTGATTACATATGAGGCTCTTATATGCAAATTATCCATGTATCCGAATTATATTCCGATGTGTTCAACGGGTAAAGTTTTACTCAAATGGAGGAATACTCGAGATGAAAAGAGACATATTGGTAAGTGATGAGAAATGGATATTTTGGACCGGTATGTATTTAACCCTCGGGTTGAGTGTTGATTACAACCACGATAAGGTAATAAGATGATGGAAAATGATTAAAAAATGTGATAAGTGTGTTGATGATATATGCTAATGTTGATTAGTTTGATTGTTTGTTATGTTATTTATTATTTACATATGAACTTACTAAGCATTTATGCTTACTCCCTCCTTCTTACTCATTGTAGTTTTGGACAAGCCAGTTTAGGAGTCGGGATAGGTTGAAGGCTCAGTCACACTATCAGGAAGATTTTTTGTAAATGGCTTGTAAATTTAAGTATGGCATGTATAGCAATATACTTATTTTGTGTAAATGATCTTATGATATGGTGACAGAATGGTTGAGAAAATATTTGATAATGATAAATTATGAAAATAGTAAGTTTAGATTATGTTTGATGTTAAGGAAAATTATTAAGATACTTAGTGCATAAAAACTCATAAGAGGGATTAAATTTGCCATAAACAGAATACTACAGCAACACTGACGCGAGTTTGAAAATTTACTAAAAATCATAGCAATTGAATTTGGTGATGGACTACATATCAAATTGAATCTTATTATGTCTAGTGTCACATGAAACAAATGAAACAGGTAAAGGAATTATATGTTAGAAGATATTTGAATTTTAGTGAAACAGGTTCATAGCAGTTTCTAAACCCCTGTTCCTACTTTATAAATTCACCATAAATTGTAAAGATATAATTAGGTGGTGTATTTTATATCCTCAGAATCCTTATTGAGTCTAGTTTTAGGAGAAATAAACCTCATAGTCATATGAATTTTTTACAGAGAGAAATTTGGTTCGTAGTAAACGGAGGTCAGACCAGTCAAGTCCTGAAACAGGGGTAACTTTAACTAATAAACTGTACTAATTGGCCCAACCAAAAATTTTATAAAAAAATTAGTAGATAGGTATATGAGTCTAGATTCAGGGAAAATTTACGGATCTTGGTTTTGAGTTTCGTAACTCGAGATATGATTTTTCTTGTGACTGTGATGCAAGTAGCTTAAAAGCTGTGAATGTAGAAACAAATAATCCAAAGTTCTAAAAATGTTAAATTAAGCTTAGTAACACCTCATACTCGACTCCGGCGATGGTCTCGGGCGTAGGGGGGTTACATTTAGTGGTATCAGAGCAGGTTTAGTCGGTTCTCGGACAACGTGTTGTATGTACGGATTTTGCTATACATGCCATATGTATAAATTGTGATAGTGTGACGACTTCTGACCTTTTTAAATGATTTTTTTTATAGTAAATAGATCCCGATCCAGCTGTGGCAGATGAAGTAGAGAGTAATGCGCCAGCCCCGGCTGAAGGGGTAGCGTCGACTGAAAACCCACCTCCTACTGTTGGTCAGGGAGGAGGAGAAAGGGGTCGGGAAACCTTTCTCCAAATGATGAGTGCATGGTACACTGAGTTCGTTCGTACGAACCCAAATGTACCACCTCCCCCACCTCCCCCAATTCCTCAACCTGTACCCCCGATGCCTCAAGGTATGGATCTGATGAAATTTCACAGAACTCCAGTTGATAGAATTCGCAAGCAAGGGGCCGAAGAATTTAAAGAAAATATTGATGATGATGCTGAGAGAGCAGAGTTCTGGCTTGAAAATTCAATCCGGGTATTTGATGAATTATCTTGTACACCTGAAGAATGTTTGAAATGCGCTATATCTTTGTTGAGGGATTCAACTTATAATTGGTGGAAGACTTTGATTTCGGTGGTACCGAAAGAGAAAATAACTTGGGAATTCTTTCAAGAAGAGTTTCAGAAGAAATATATTAGTGAAAGATTTATTGATCAGAAGCGTAAAGAATTTCTTGAGCTGAAGCAAGGTAATATGACGGTTACAGAATATGAAAGAGAGTTTGTTCGATTAAGTAAGTATGCCAGAGAGTATGTTCCTATAGAGGCCAAGATGTGCCGACGATTTGAGACGGGCTCAACGAAGACATCAAGGTATTTGTTGGAATTCTTGAATTAAAAGAAATGGTAGTATTGGTTGATCGAGCTTGTAAGGTCGAAGAATTACTTAAAGAAAAGAAAAAGGTAGAGGCTGAGACTAGAAATTGGAAGAAAAGACCGATGAGTGGTTCATTTTCACAGCAACCTGGAAAGTCAAGGAATATGAATCCTCGTTCCCAAGCTTCAGCTGGGCAATCATATGGGAATTATAAGAAGCAAAATGTGGGTCCTAAATCCCAGACTACTTCGGCAGCCAGTGTAGGGAACTCGAGATTTGTTAAACCTGAGTGCCAGCGGTGCGGTAGAAATCATTTTGGTCCGTGTAGAGCAAATGAATGTTTTCGATGTGGTTCTTCGGATCATTTTATTAGAGACTGCCCAGAGAGAGCTGAAAAAGAAAAATTTCAGAATACAAAAACAAGTGGGGCGGATTCGAGAGGAAGATATCCAAGAAAAGATGGGAGCGAAGCAAGCAGTAAGAATGAAGCCAGGGATGCACCAGTTAGACCTGAAGGAAGGGCTCCGGCTAGAACTTATGCTATTAAAGCACGTGAAGATGCTTCCTTACCTGATGTGATTACCGGTACATTTTCCCTCTATGATGTTAATGTTATTGCTTTGATTGATCCCGGTTCTACTCATTCATATGTGTGCATGAAATTGGTGTCTAGTATGAATATACCTGTTGAGAACACAGAATTTATGATTTGAGTGTCGAATCCGTTAGGCAAATGTGTGACTGTCGATAAAGTATGTAAGAAATGTCCTTTAATGATTCGGGATCATTACTTTCCGGCCGACTTGATGTTGTTGCCGTTTGATGAGTTTGATGTTATTTTGGGTATGGATTGGTTGACATTGCAAAATGCTAAAATAAATTGCAAAGAAAAGATTATAGAATTAAAGTGCGGAAATGGTGAAACTCTGCGGGTTGAATCAGATAAATCAGAGGCATTGCCTAGTGTGATTTCTTCAATGTCGGCTCAAAGATATCTGAGAAAGGGTTATGAAGCTTATTTGGCGTATGTAATTAATACAAAAAAAGTTGAAAAGAAAGTTGAATCAGTACCGGTTGTGTGTGAATTTGCGGACGTATTTCCAGAAGAATTGCCGGGTTTGCCTCCAGTCAGGGAAGTAGAATTTGGTAATGATTTGATACCAGGAACAGCTCCGATTTTGATTGCTCCGTATAGAATGGCACCAGCAGAGTTGAAGGAATTAAAGTCGCAGTTGCAAGAGTTGACTGATAAAGGTTTTGTGAGACCGAGTTTTTCACCTTGGGGTGCTCCCGTGTTATTTGTGAAAAAGAAGGATGGTTCTATGAGGTTGTGTGTTGATTATCGGCAATTAAATAAGGTGACAATCAAAAACAAGTATCCGTTGCCAAGAATTGATGATTTGTTTGATCAGCTAAAAGGAGCGACATGGTTTTCAAAGATTGACTTGAGATCTGGGTATTACCAACTGTGGGTAAAAGAGTCGGATGTGCCTAAAACTGCTTTTAGAACAAGGTATGGTCATTATGAATTTTTAGTTATGCCATTCGGATTGACAAATGCTCCTGCTGTGTTTATGGATTTAATGAATCGCATATTTCGGCCAGACTTGGACAAATTTGTTGTGGTGTTTATAGATGATATTTTAATTTATTCAAAAGATGATACAGAGCATGCTGAGCATTTGAGGATAGTTTTGCAAACTTTGAGAAATAAGCAGCTGTATGCTAAGTTTAGTAAAAGTGAATTTTGGCTTCGAGAAGTTGGATTTTTGGGTCATACTGTTTCAGGTGATGGTATACGGGTTGATCCTAGTAAAATTTCAGCCATTGTTGATTGGAAACCACCGAAAAACGTAACCGAAGTTAGAAGTTTCTTGGGGCTAGCTGGGTATTATCGGTGATTTGTAAATGGATTTTCTATAATTGCTGCTCCTATAACTAGATTACTCTGAAAGGATGTTAAATTTGAATGGATGGAAGAATGTCAACAGAGTTTTGAAGAATTGAAAAAGTTATTAACAGAGGCCCCAGTGTTAGTACAGCCCGAATCAAGTAAAGAATTTGTGGTGTATAGTGATGCTTCTCTAAATGGTTTGGGGTGTGTGCTCATGCAAGAAGGAAAAGTGGTGGCATATGCTTCGAGGCAGTTAAAACCTCATGAGAGGAATTATCCTACTCACGATTTGGAATTGGCTGCGGTGGTGTTTGCTTTGAAAATTTGGCGACATTATTTGTATGGTGAAAAGTGGCGGGTATATACCGACCATAAAAGTCTTAAGTACTTGATGTCACAAAAAGACTTGAATTTAAGACAGCGAAGATGGTTGGAATTATTGAAAGATTACGAGCCTGTTATTGATTATCATCCGGGAAAAGCGAATGTGGTTGCTGATGCTTTGAGCAGAAAGTTGTTGTTTACTTTGAGAGTTATGAACACTCAGTTGAAAGTGTCAGATGATGGTTCGATTCTAGTAGAGTTAAGAGCAATACCGATGTTTTTACAAGAGATTTTTGAAGCTCAGAAAAATGATCAAGATTTGCTAGTCAAGAGAAAACAGTGTGAAGTTGATACGGGATCAGATTTCAGAATCGGTTCTGATGGTTGTTTGATGTTTAAAAATCGGATTTGTGTATCGAAAAATGATGAGTTGATTCAAAAGATTTTGCATGAAGCACATAATAGTTGTTTAGCGGTTCATCCGGGCAGTACGAAGATGTATAATCACTTGAAGAAAATGTACTAGTGGAGTGGAATGAAAATAGATATTTCCGAGTTTGTATCAAATTGCTTAGTTTGTCAACAAGTGAAAGCTGAACACCAAGTGCCTTCGGGATTACTTCAGCCTATTATGGTTCCTGAATGGAAATGGGATCGGATTACTATGGATTTTGTTTCAGGATTGCCATTGACTCTAGGAAAGAAAGATGCCATCTGGGTAATAGTTGACAAATTAACTAAGTCGGCTCATTTTATCCCGGTACGTACGGATTATTCTCTTAACAAGTTGGTTGAACTGTATATTAGAGAAATTGTTAGATTACATGGAATACCATTGTCGATTATTTCAGATAGAGATCCAAGGTTTACCTCGCGGTTTTGGCAAAAGTTGCAAGACGCATTAGGTACAAAGTTAAATTTCAGTATTGCTTTTCATCCACAAACTGATGGACAATCAGAGAGAGTAATTCAGATTCTTGAAGATATGCTTAGATGTTGTGTATTGTAATTTCAAGGAAGTTGGGAAAGATATTTGCCGCTAGTAGAATTTACTTACAACAATAGTTATCAGACGAGCTTGAAAATGGCACCTTATGAAGCATTATATGGTCGTAAGTGTCGAACACCATTGTATTGGACTGAACTCAAGGAAAATTAGATTTATGGAGTTGATCTAATAAAAGAAACTAAAGAAAAAGTGAGTAATTCGAGATTGTTTGAAAGCTGCTTCAGATAGACAGAAATCTTATGCATATCTAAAACGAAAGGACATTGAATTTCAAGTTGGTGATAAAGTATTTTTAAAGGTGTCTCCGTAGAAGAAAGTCCTTAGATTTGGATGGAAGGGCAAATTAAGTCCGCGTTTTATTAGGCCGTATGAAGTAATTGAAAAAGTTGGACCGGTAGCATATCGGCTAGCATTACCACCTGAATTAGAGAAGATTCATGATGTGTTCCACGTATCTATGTTACGTCGGTATCGTTCGGATCCTTCAAATGTAGTTTCACCGACAGAAATTGAACTACAACCAGATATGACCTACGAAGAAGAACCGATTAAGATTTTAGCTCGAGAGGTCAAACAACTAAGGAATAAAAATGTTGCACTTGTGAAGGTGTTGTGGGAAAGGCATGGAGTAGAAGAAGCTACATGGGAATCTGAAGAAACTATGAGAAATCAATACCCACATCTGTTTACAGGTAAGATTTTCGAGGACGAAAATCCTTAAAGGGGGGAGAGTTGTAATATCCCGAATTAGGGCCTAATCGGAATAGTGGTTTCGTGACCACAAATCCGAGATAGAAATAATTATTTTATAATTATTTTGATGATTATGATATTATTGCATGATTGTGTGAAAATTTCGTGATGAAATTCTATGCCTAAAGTGCTTAAATTGAAAGTAGGGACTAAATCAAAAAAGTTGCAAAACTTGCATTCTAGAAGTTTTTTGTATGAAATTGTTTTGGAATATTAATGAGGAGGTCTTAAATAGAAATTTGATCAATTTTAAGTTCATGGACAAAATTAGGACATGGAAGGAATTTTTGAAAAGTTTAGTAGTAAGGGTATTTTGGTCATTTAGTTATTAAAATGAATTAAAAACAAAATTAAAAGCCAATTTTTGTCCATCTTCTTCATTAGGCCGAAATTTCAAGGGTTCTCAATAGCTAGGTTTTGTTTCAAGCTTCCAAGCTCCATAGTAAGTGATTCCAATCCCCGTTTTTAATGTTCTTTACGTTTTTAGAATCCCGGTAGCTCGATTAAGCTTATGTTAGCAATAATTCAACCTAGGGTTTATATTTGGAAAAATACCCATAGGTGAAATTTGTGTATTTTGATGTTTTATGATAGAATATGTGGTTTTAAATTATGTTAGACAACTTGTACTACTCGATTTTAAGCAAAAACGAGTAAAAGGGCTTAATCGGTAAAAATACCTAATAGTCACAAGTACATGTTAGAGTGAGAATTTGATGTTGCCATAGAAGAAAAAAGTGATCAGCATGTTGTAAAACATAAGAATAAGGAATAAAGTTTAATCCCGAGCCTAGGGGCAAAAATGTAAATATGCAAAAGTTTAGGGGCAAAATTGTAATTTTTCCAAAATTTGAGTTAAGGATTAATTTGATAATGTGAGTATTAAATGAGCTAAATGTGTTATTTTAGATCAAGAAAGACGTGGAATCGACCTCAATCGAGGAAAAGAAAAGATTGTGGACTAAATTGCAAAATCTTTGTATTTTGGTACCAAGGTAAGTTCATGTGTAAATAATGTAGCATAATGGTTATTTTTAAGTTATTGATGTTAATTATATGTTATGCTAAATTTTATTATGAAATGTATGCTTTGTGGTTAATTTCAAATAATATGTAAATTATGTGAACTACTTGTTAAAAATGATTGGTATGACTGTTTGTTATGTTACTTATTATTTGCATATGTTACTTATTATTTGCAAATGATTAAAAATGTGATATGTGTTTTAGTGATACATGCTAATGTTGATTGGTATGACTGTTTGTTATGTTACTTATTATTTGCATATGAACTTACTAAGCATTTATGCTTACTCCCTCCTTCTTACTCATTGTAGTTTTGGACAAGCCAGTTCAGGAGTCGGGATAGGTTGAAGGCTCAGTCACACTATCAGGAAGATTTTTGGTAAATGGCTTGTAAATTTAAGTATGACATGTATAGCAATATACTTATTTTGTGTAAATGATCTTATGTTATGGTGACAGAATGGTTGAGAAAATATTTGATAATGATAAATTATGAAAATAGTAAGTTTAGATTATGTTTGATGTTAAGGAAAATTATTAAGATACTTAGTGCATAAAAACTCATAAGAGGGATGAAATTTGCCACAAACAGAATACTGCAGCAACACTGATGCGAGTTTGAAAATTTACTAAAAATCATAGCAATTGAATTTGGTGATGGACTACATATCAAATTGAAGCTTATTATGTCTAGTGTCACATGAAACAAATGAAACAGGTAAAGGAATTATATGTTAGAAGATATTTGAATTTTAGTGAAACAGGTTCATAGCAGTTTCTGAATCCCCTGTTCCTAATTTATAAATTCACCATAAATTGTAAAGATATAATTAGGTGGTGTATTTTATATCCTCAGAATCCTTATTGAGTCTAGTTTTAGGAGAAACAAACCTCATAGTCATATGAATTTTTTACAGAGAGAAATTTGGTTCGTAGTAAAAGGAGGTCAGACCAGTCAAGTCCTGAAACAGGGGTAACTTTAACTAATAAATTGTACTAATTGGCCAAACAAAAAATTTTATAAAAAAATTAGTAGATAGGTATATGAGTCTAGATTCAGGGAAAATTTACGGATCTTGGTTTCGAGTTTCGTAACTCGAGATATGATTTTTCATGTGACTGTGATGCAAGTAGCTTAAAAGCTGTGAATGTAGAAACAAATAATCCAAAGTTCTAAAAATGTTAAATTAAGCTTAGTAACACCTCATACTCGACTCCGGCGACGGTCTCGGGCGTGGGGGGGGGTTACATTTATATGCATATATATTCGGCCAATAGGCTTTTTAATTGGTGTACTTGTGTATATTCGGCCAAGTGATTTGTAATTAGAATATTAGTTTTGTGATACTAAATGCTCGATTTAAATGACAAGTTTTAATTGTTTGTATTGCTTAAAACTTACTAAGCTTTGAAAGCTTACTCTGCTCTTTATTTCTCTGTTTTATAGATTATTGATTTTGGCCACCGACTCGGGGATCATCAGCAGTTCATCACACTATCGATCTTTTTGGGTACAGTTATATTTTGGACTCGATATGGCATGTATAGGTTAGGCTGATGATAACGATGTTTTGAAATTGTAAATATTCTGGCCATACGAAAATGGCGTATAACTTAAATATCAATATGTATTTCAGCTCGATCTCTGTTTATGTTTATTTACAATGTGAATGAGATTATTAAATGTTTAGTTCGGTAATACCTCTTAGCCTTAATCCGGCGATCTGATTCAGGTTAGGGGTGTTACTGATGATGTAGAGAGCAATGCACTAGCTCCTGCTGAAGGGGCAATGCCGACTGAAAACTGACCTGTTAATGTTAGTCAAGGAGGAGGAGAAGGGGCTCGGGAAGTCTTTCTCCAGATGATGAATGCATGGTACACCGAGTTCATTCATATGAACCCGAATGCTCAACAACCTCCCCCACCTCCCCCGATTTCTCAACCTGTACCCTTGATGCCTCAATGTATGGATCTAATGAAATTTCATAGAACCTCAGGTGACAGAATTCGTAAGCAAGGGGCTGAAGAATTCAGGGCAAATGTTGATGATGATACCGAGAAAGCAGAATTTTAGCTTGAGAATTCTATTCGGGTATTTGATGAATTGTCTTGTACACCTGAAGAGTGCTTAAAATGTGCTATATCCTTGTTGAGAGATTCAGCCTATTATTGGTGGAAGACATTGATTTCAGTGGTGCCAAAAGAGAAAGTGACTTGGGAGTTCTTTCAAGAAGAATTTCGGAAGAAATACATCAGTTAAAGATTTGTTGAACAGAAGCGTAAAAAGTTTCTTGAGTTGAAACAAGGCAACATGACAGTTATTGAGTATGAAAGGGAGTTCGTTCGGTTAAGTAAGTATGCTAGAGAATGTATTCCTTCAGAGGCTAAAATGTGCAGACGATTTGAAGACGGACTCAATGAAGACATCAAAGTATTTGTGGGAATTCTTGAGTTGAAAGAGTTCGTAGTACTTTTTGCTTGGGCTTGCAAGGTTGAAGAACTAATTAAAGAAAAGAGAAAGGCAGAGGCTGAGACTAGAAATTTGAAGAAAAGACAGATGAACAGTGCATTCCCACCGCAATCTAGAAAATCCAGAGTTATGTATTCTCGTTCTCATGTTTCGGCCGGACATTCGTATGGGAATCGTAAGAAGCAAAATAAGGTTTTTAAATCTCAGACTACTTCTGTGGCTAGTGTGGGAAATTCAAGATTTGTTAGACCAAAGTGCCAAAGATGTGGTAGAAGTCACCTTGGTCCATGTAGAACTAACGAATCTTGCCAGTGTGGTTCTCCAGATCATTTTATTAGAGACTGTCCCGAGAGAGTTGAGAAAGAAAAATTTCAGAGTGCAAAACCTAGTGGTACAATTTTGAGAGGAAGATCTTCAAGAAATGCTGGGAATGAGGCAAGCGGCAAGAATGTAGTCAGAGATTCAACGTTTAAATCTGAAGCTAGAGCTCCGGCTAGAGCTTATGCCATAAGGGCGCGTGAAGATGCTTCATCTCCCGATGTGATCACTGGTATTTTCTCTCTTTATGGTGTTAACGTTATTGCTTTGATTGACCCCGATTCTACTCATTCATATATGTGCATGAAATTGGTGTCTAATATGAGTATACCTGTTGAGTCTACGGAATTTATGATTAAAGTGTCAAACCCGTTAGGCAAATGTGTTATAGTTGATAAAGTATGCAAGAAATGTCCTTTGATGATTAGAGGTCATTATTTTTCGGCCGACTTGATGTTGTTGCCGTTTGACGAATTTTATGTTATTTTGGGTATAGATTGGTTGACTGTAATATCCTGAATTAGGGCCTAATCGGAATAGTCATTTCGGGACCACAAATTTGAGATAGAAATAATTATTTTATTATCATTTTAAGGTCTATTGCATGATTTCATGATTGTGTGAAAATTTTGTTTAGAAATTTTCTCGATAGAGGGTCCAATTTGATATTTAGGACTAAATTGCAAAAGTTGTAAAATGTGTGTTCTAGTTCACAAAGGTTCTAAGTACTTGTGAGTAATGGGTTTTTAAAGTGGAGGTCCTTGGATAGTAATTAGACCATTATACTAGTTTGGACAAAAATACCTAAAGGAAGATAAAACAACATAGTTTTTAATTAAGGGCATTTTGGTCATTTAGTTATTAAAATGAATTAAAAACAAAATTAAAAGCCAATTTTTGTCCATCTTCAACGCCTTGGCCGAATTTCACATGAGGAAGACATAGCTAGGGTTTTTCAAGCTTCCAAGCTCGATTATCAAAAGAAACAAGATTCGAGTCGTCAACGAGGGAAAAATAAAGTTTACGAGGAATAGGCTCGATTTCTAACATTTTTTTACCGAGGTAAGTTCAGGTGTAAATGTAGTAACATAATTGTCATTTTAAGTAATTTAATGTTATTTATATGATATGATGATTATTATCATGAAATATTTTGCTTTGTGGATTATTATTTAGTAATATGCAAATTATGTGAGCTACTTGATAAATATGAATTGCTATCAAGTATCGGTTCTGACATTCTGTGGAAGATAGCAAAGATGTGTGATTGAGGAAAATCTCGTTTGAACCTTGGGAATAGATTAGGATACAAGTGACATGTCACTAGGATATTTGAGTTCCGAGCTCGTTGATTTGAGTCCGAGTTCGTGAGATGTAACTAGGCATCCGAACTCGTTGAGTTGAGTCCGACTTCACTTATGGATGTGAATGGCCGAGCTCGTTGAGTTGAGTCCGAGTTTGCTTATGGGCAGGTTACATGGTAGCTTGGCTACATAATTTTCGCAGGCTATTGAGTTTGTCTAGCTGCGGGTATGACACTTATGTGCATGCAATCCGTGTATCCAAATTATATTCCGATGTGTTCAACGGGTGAATCTTAAGTGAATATGGAGAATACTTAAGACGAAGGTGACATGAATGAGAAAATTTGGACAGGTATGTGCTTAAACCCTCGGGTTGAGAACTTGGTATGATGAAATCGTGGTAAGATAGTAAATGCAAATGTAATATGAATGTCTTGGTGATATTTATACAAATGATGTTTTATGTTGGATTGCATGATTATGTTACTTTCTATTTACATATGAACTTACTAAGCATTTATGCTTACTCCCTTTTTTCCATTCTTTTTAGTTTTCACAAGCCAGCTCGGAAATTGGGAACGGTCAGAGGCTCGCTCACACTATCCGTGGACCATTTTGGTATAGTGGCTTGTAAATTTTGAGTATGGCATGTATAGCATTATAATCATTTTGTGTATATGATCTTATGATATGGCTATTGGGTGGTAAGCATATTTTTGATAATGATTAGCCATTGGAATGGCTAATCAAGATCATATTTGGTGTTATGTATACTTAATGTGTTATCTAATCCATGGAAATTCATAAAAAGGTGAAATTTGCTATAAAATAGTATCATACAACAACAATGACATGAGTTTGAAAAATCACTAAAAATAGTAGAGATAGAATTAGATGATGAATAAAATATGAAATTGAATCTTATTGAGTCTATTTTCATGCAAAAGAAACAAAACAGGTAAATAAGTTGTATTTTATAAGAAATTTGAGTTTTTGTGGAATAGGGTCAGAGCGATTTCTGAATCCCCTTTTCTAACTTTAGAGATTCACAAAAAATTGTACAAAAATAATTAGGATTTATACTTTATATTTATAGATTCCTTATTGAGTCTACTTTTAAGATAAACAAGCAACATGGTCATCTGAATTCTGTACGAATAGAAAAGTGATTCGTAGTTAACAAAGGTTAGTGCAGTTGAACACTGAAATAGGGGAAACTTTAACTAATAAACTGTACTAATTGGCTTGACCAAAAATTTTGAAAACAAATTAGTAAATAGATATATGAGTCTAGTTTCAGGAAAAATTTACAGATTTTAATTTCAAGTTTCGTAACTCGAAATATGATTTTTTTAGCGACTGTTACGTAGATGGGCAGTTTATTACGAAAGGTGAAATAAATTGTTTGAAATTGTTTAAGTGATAATTTAAGTCAGTTAGCACCTCGTGCTCGACTCCGGCGATGGTCTCGGGTAAGGGAGTGTTAAATTTGATGGTATCAGAGCTACAATTTAGTTAGTTCTCGGACTAACGTGGCGTATGTACGAGTTTTACTATACATGCCATATATATATTGTGATAGTGTGACGACTCCTGACCTTTAAAATGATTTTTTTATAGTAAATGGATCCCGATCTAGCTGTGGCCAATGATGTAAAGAGTGATGCACCAGCTCCTACTAAAGGGGCGGTGCCGACTTAAAACCGACCTCCTAATGTTAGTCAAAGAGGACGAAAAGGGGCTCAAGAAGTCTTTCTCAGATGATGAATGCATGGTACACCGAGTTCGTTCGTACGAACCCGAATGCTCAACAACCTTCCTCACCTCCCCCGATTTCTCAACTTGTACCTTCGATGCCTCAAGGTATGGATCTGATAAAATTTCATAGAACCCTAGTTGACAGAATTCGCAAGCAAGGGGCTGAAGAATTCAGGGAAAATGTTGATGATGATGCCGAAAAAGCAGAATTTTGGCTTGAGAATTCTATTCGAGTATTTGAGGAATTGTCTTGTACACCTGAAGAGTGCTTAAAATGTGCTATATCCTTGTTGAGAGATTTAGCCTATTATTGGTTAAAGACATTGATTTCAGTGGTACCGAAAGAGAAAGTGACTTGGGAGTTCTTTCAAGAAGAATTTTGGAAGAAATACATCAGTGAAAATTTTTTTGAACAGAAGCGTAAAGAGTTTCTCGAGTAGAAACAAGGCAACATGACAGTTACTGAGTATGAAAGGGAGTTCGTTCTGTTGAGTAAGTATCCTAGAGAATGTATTCCTTCAGAGGCTAAAATGTGCATATGATTTGAAGACGGACTCAATGAAGACATCAAAGTATTTTTGGGAATTCTTAAGTTGAAAGAATTAAAGTCGCAATTGTAAGAGTTGACTGACAAAGGCTTTGTGAGACCGAGTTTTTTGCCTTGGGGTGCTCCCGTATTATTTGTGAAAAAGAAGGATGGTTCTATGAGATTGTGTGTAGACTATCGGCAGTTAAATAAGGTAACAATCAAGAACAAGTATCTGTTACCGAGAATTGACGATTTGATTGATCAGATGAAAGGAGCAGCATGGTTTTCAAAGATTGACTTGAGGTCTAGATATTACCAGCTGCGAGTAAAAGAGTCAGATGTGCCTAAAACTGCTTTTAGAACAAGGTACGGCCATTATGAATTTTTAGTTATGCCATTCGGTTTGACAAATGCTCCTGCTGTGTTGATGGATTTAATGAATCGCATATTTTGGCCATACTTGGACAAGTTTGTTGTGGTATTTATTGATGATATCTTATTTATTCGAAAGATGAGATAGAGCATACTGAGCACTTGATGATAGTTTTACAAACTTTGAGAGATAAGCAGTTGTATGCCAAATTTAGTAAGAGTGAATTTTGGCTTCGAGAAGTTGGATTTTTGGGTTATATTGTTTCAGGTGATGGTATACGGGCTGATCCCAGTAAAATTTCAGCTATTGTTGATTGGAAACCGCCGAATAATGTAACTGAGGTTAGAAGTTTCTTGGGTCTAGCTGGTTTTTATCGATGGTTTGTAATTGGATTTTCTATAATTGCTACTCCTATGACCAGATTACTCCAAAAGGATGTTAAATTTGAATGGACTGAAGAATGTCAACAAAGCTTTGAGAAATTGAAAAAGTTACTGACTGAGGCACCAGTGTTAGTACAACCCGATTCAGGTAAAGAATTTGTGGTGTATAGTGATGCTTCTCTAAATGGCTTGGGATGTGTACTTATACAAGAAGGAAAAATGGTGGCTTATGCTTCGAGGCAGTTGAAACCTCACGAAAGGAATTATCCGACTCATGATTTGGAACTGGCTGCTATAGTGTTTGCTTTGAAGATTTGGCGACATTATTTGTATGGTGAAAAGTGCCAAGTATATACCCACAAAAAAAGTCTCAATTACTTGATGTCACAAAAAGACTTTAATTTAAGACAACAGAGATGGTTAGAATTATTCAAAAATTATGAGCTTGTGATTGACTACCATCCGGGGAAAGTGAATGTGGTTGCTGATGCTTTGAGTAGAAAGTCGTTGTTTGCTTTGAGAGCTATGAATACTCAGTTGACAGTGTCTGACGATGGTTCGATTCTAGCAGAGTTGAGAACAAGACCGATGTTTTTACAAGAGATTTGTGAAGCTCAGAAAAATGACAAAGATTTGCAAGCCAAGAGGAAGCAATGTGAGGCTGATAGAGGATCAGATTTTAGAATCGGTTCTGATGGTTGCTTGATGTTTAAAGATCGGATTTGTGTACCGAAAAATGATGAGTTGATTCAAAGATCTTGCATGAAGCACATAGTGGTTATTTTTTC
This sequence comes from Gossypium hirsutum, assembly GCF_007990345.1. Classification (NCBI taxonomy): domain Eukaryota; kingdom Viridiplantae; phylum Streptophyta; class Magnoliopsida; order Malvales; family Malvaceae; genus Gossypium; species Gossypium hirsutum. The sequence goes on from NC_053435.1 coordinate 60,011,621, forward strand.
AATTCACCCGGGTAGTACAAAAATGTATAATGACTTGGAGAAAATGTATTGGTGGAATGGAATGAAAAGAGATATCTCTGAGTTCGTATCGAAATGCTTAATTTGTCAACAAGTGAAAGTTGAACACCAAGTGCCTTCGGCACTACTTCAGCCTATCATGGTTCCCGAGTAGAAGTGGGATCGAATTACTATGGATTTTGTATCAGGGTTACCATTAACTCCAAGGAAGAAAAATGCCATCTGGGTAATGGTCGACAGATTGACTAAATCGGCTCATTTTATTCCGATATGTACTGATTATTCTCTTAATAAGTTGGCTGAATTGTATATCAGTGAGATTGTTAGACTTCACGGAGTACCTTTGTCGATCATTTCGAATAGAGATCTGATATTTACATCGCGGTTTTAGAAAAAAGTTGAAAGAGGCATTAGGTACGAAGTTAAATTTCAGCACTGCCTTCCATCTACAGACTGATGGACAATCAAAGAGAGTAATTCAGATTCTTGAAGACATGATCAGATGTTGTGTATTGGATTTCCAAGGTAGTTGGGGAAGATACTTACCGTTGGTAGAATTTGCCTACAATAATAGTTATTAGACGAGTTTAAAGATGGAACCTTATGAAGCATTGTACGGTCGTAAGTGTCGGACGGCATTGTATTGGACTGAACTCAAAGAAATTCAGATTTATGGAGTTGATCTAATTAAAGAAACCGAAGAAAAAGTGAAAGTGATTTGAGATTGTTTGAAAGCTGCTTCAGATAGACAGAAATCCTACGCAGATTTGAAACGAAAAGAAATCGAGTTTCAAGTCGACGATAAGGTATTTTTAAAAGTGTCTCCATAGAAGAAAGTTCTTAGATTGGGTCAGAAAGGCAAGTTGAGTCCGCGTTTTATCGGACCGTATGAGATAATTGAAAGAGTTGGACCGGTAGCATATCGATTAGCATTACCACCTGAATTAGAGAAGATTCATGATGTGTTCCACGTATCTATGTTAAACCGGTATCGTTCGGATCCTTCACATGGAATTTCACCGATGGAAATTGAGCTACAACCGGATATGACTTACAATAAAGAACCGATTAAGATTTTAGCTCAAGAGGTCAAGCAACTAAGGAATAAAAGTATCGCTCTCGTGAAAGTATTATGGCAAATGCACGTGGTAGAAGAGGCTACATGGGAGCTCGAGGAAACTATGAGGAATCAATACCCACACCTATTTACCGGTAAGATTTTCGGGGACGAAAGTCCCTAAAGGGGGGAGAGTTGTAATATCCCAAATTAGGGCTTAATCGGAATAGTAGTTTTGGGACCACAAATTCGAGATAGAAATAATTATTTTATTATCTTTTTAAGGTCTATTGCATGATTTCATGATTGTGTGAAAATTTCGTTTATAAATTTTATCGATAGAGGGTCCAATTTGATATTTAGGACTAAATTGCAAAAGTTGTAAAATGTGTGTTCTAGTTCACTTTAGTACTTGTGAGTAATGGACTTTTAAAGTGGAGGTCCTTGGATAGTAATTTGATATTTAAGTCTGTTAACGCCTCGTGCTCGACTCCGGCGACAATCTCGGGTAAGGGGGTGTTACAAAACTAGCATGTTGATCTTGTTTTCTTCACCCCAATACTTATTTTACTTATCTCTCATTTTGGAAGGTATAGAAATTATGTCTAGATTTCCACAATCTTGCCACCCATTAAAAAGACAATGCACATCCGTTAGTACTTTAAAAAGTGAATGAGATGTAACAAGCAAAGATCCGTACACCTTCAGTGTAAGATGATAAAAAGGCTCTAATACTTTTATAACTCTTCGAACAATTTCCTAATCATCAAATGTAGGAACTCCATCTCCAACAGTAAGGTCAAGGAAAAAAATTATGATCATCACGTACATATGATTCAAATGCACGCTCATATTTTTTTGCCACATTTAACATTATATATGTTGAGTTCCATCTAGTAGGCACATCTAAACATAATTGAACTTTACTATCTATCATTTCTTTTTTTACCTGTTGGTTGAATTTTTTCAACCTCGATGGTGATGCTTTTATATACCTCACAACATCTCTAAGTCGATCCATAGGCATAGAAGCATCCTTAATACCATATTGCACAATGAGATTAAGAATGTGTGCAACACATCTTATATGCATAAATTTTCCATTTGCAATAAAATCATTTCAATGATTCAATTTCTTTCTCAAATATTCAATGACAACACTATTGGCGGATCATTATCATCGTAATAGTGAAGGCCCTCTCAATCCCCCAATCTCGAAGACATTTTTCAAGGGCTTGACCTATGCTTTCACCTCTATGAGCAGATATTGGGAAAAAATTTATAATCCTTTTTTGCAAACTCCACTCATCATCCACCCAATGTGTTGTTAAAACCATGTAAGATATCCTTTGCAGTGAAGTCCAAGCGTTTTTCTTCAAACAAACTCTACTTATATCTTTTTCAAAATAATTCTTCATTACACTCTTCATAGAGTAAAATAAATCAAGACAATCTCTTCTAATTGTCCAACAAGATGGAAGACTAAACCGTGAGCATGTTATAGAAAGAAAGTATTTGAAACCCTCTCCCTCTACAATTTTAAAAGGCAATTCATCCACAATTATCATACGAACCAATGCCTTTCTAACAACATCTTTATCAAACACCCAAGTTGATAAATCTATTGTTTCTTGGCTGACCTTCACAAATGCTAATTCTGATTGCTTTAGGTCAGAAGTATTACCTCGAGGTCTTTTTAGGCATGTTTTCAAATGGTTATTCAAATTCATTGTAGAACCTGAAGTTGATTCCATGGTGTAAGTAATATCACAAGCGTTGCACCTTGCTCTTTTCTCCTCCTCTTTAGTCACAAAATGGTTCCAACAAGCTACCCTTAGAGTAATCTTTTTTCGAACATTTTCCTTGGTTTTTGTTTGATCATCTCTACTTGGGGAAGAATTTTGTGAACTTTGAGTTGAACCATCTCACTTTGGATCACTCATCTACAAGTAAACATTTGTTACAATCACTAACCATGACCAATAATTGATTTATCTAATGGAAGATTAAATTTATTAATGATATAAGAAAAGCTTAGTTTTTCACATATCATAAAAAAATCATTTTAAAATTGGAGGGTGACCAAAGAATGATGTTGTGGCAGGCATCATTTAAAGGCCTACATTTATTTAAGACTAAGGTCTATATGGTGGAAATTATCATTGTTATCTAACTAAAAGCAAGTTGAAGCTTCTATTACAAAATTTTCTAGATATACCAGGCCTGTCCTCATCTCCCTTTATGTAGTAAAAATCAATAAAATGAATTAAAAAAAAGCTGACACTCTTTGGAGTTTATTTCTAAATGCGTTCTTAGGTTACAAACTTACAGTGGCAAGAAAAATGAGATCACAAACTTTAATAACAAGTAGGAAAACCTCAAGAGTTGCAATCTATACAACTACGAATCCTTCCAATTCAAAGTTCTTTCTCTAGGCACATTAACAGTCCAAAGACTACTCATATTCTCAACCTATAATTCTTGGCTCAAGCAACTAGCAAACAGAAACAAACATGTAGAATTGGAAATCAACTATACACCCATATCATGTGAGTAAGTTTTAAAATCAAAGTCAATAAATTGGTTAAATTAAAAATTAATTATTATAATAGTACAATAGCATAAATTAAACAAAAATAAAGAATAAGATGAAAATTTAAGTGGGTCTTGTTACTTTTAGAAAATTTTGAATAAAAATTTTGGCTTTTTAATTATTCTTTAATTCATTTTCTAAACATAGAATATTTCATTTTTTATGATTTATTAAAATATTTTATTTAATTATGTTAAACTGATATTTTAAAAGCAAGCAGGCAAAGAAGGGAAAGATGGTTAACTAAAATGTGGAGAGAAATAGGAAGAGTATAAAGAATAAATTACTTTAAAGAAAAAGTCATATAAAAAACAAAACCAAATAGAGAGGTCTTTTGTTATTATTCAAGATTTAGTAAGATTCGTAATGCATCATGCCCCATGCAATACAGCTAAGATGATCAATCACTATTTGTACGTTTCTTAAAAGATTCTTTTTATATAATACACTCATTTTTTTAAATATATAAATTAATAAAGTTGAAATTTCGAAAATTCTAATTTTATTTTTCAAATTTTATTCTGGGTGTAAATTGATTTTTATAGAGTTATATATAAGAACAAAAATATCATCATACTAATATTTGTTGTTTTGCAAAAATGATAAGATTTTATTCATTTTCTAATTAGGTTGGTGTTCAATTGACTCATAAGACTAATATAATTTGGAACTTATATATACTAAATTATGACACATCTAATATAACATAATATTTATTAAAAATTATGTTAATTAGAATAAAATTAGACTTCAGCTAAAATTGGGATTTTAGTAACTTAGAATCTCATTAGTTTTTATTTGTGGATTAAATTTGATTTTAAATGATTATTTTTACAATTTTATATAAAAAAATAAAAACACATTCGTAATAATATTTCTTACTTTTTAAATAAGAGGGTGTCTGATTGACTTAGTATACCGTCTCAACTAAGCACTTTAATTTAGTAAAGATAAAAATGAAAGATATATATAATGAATTAATTAATTACATCATACATCTCAGAGCTATGGGTTAAATTCCAAATTGATCCATCAACTTCAACACATTTCAATTGAAGCCTTAAACTAAAGCTTTGTTCTAATCAGGTACTTTTTTCAGTTTCGCTATCAACTTTGGCAACTTAGATATGAGCATTTAAATAATATATACTAAATTATATGTGAATAGAAAGAACAATGTTAGATCAAAGCTAAAATTTAACGCCAAAACTGATAGCTATATGATGAAATGACTTGATTGAACCAATAATTTAATTTAAGGATTCAATTGAAATGTTTTGCAATTAAAGAATTGAATTAAAATTTAACTCGTGACTTGTAATTAACCCTAAATGAATTGATGCAACATGAAAGGAAAATTGAAGCCTAGTTTTCTTGAGAGTTAACTTGCCAAAGAGATTTGATTATTAAAAGATTTAGGTGTCTATTAAGCTATAGTTTAAAGTTAGTTAACATGGTATTTAAAAAAAGTCTGGTTGAAGAGTGTTTTTAAGGTTTTTTTAAGGTTAATTAATATTTGATTTATAATTTAAATATGGTAATCTATATTTTTATTAATCATTCCATGTTATTTTATCTAATTGTATTAGTAAAATCCTTTAAAAAGAAGTATATTTTATGCATTGATACTTTGGGAAATTAATTGGCTAAAATTTTTTCTGTATTAATATTAGATCGTTGTAACACCCCTCACCCGTATTCAACACTGGAACAAGGTTTGAGATGCTAAAAAACTTAAACTCAACCAATCTTAAGAAATCAGGCCATAAAATTTTGATCAATTTAAAACTTTTCGTTCTATAATCATCCTGTCCCCTAATTGGGCTTAAGAGGCCTAAAACATACATTCAAAGTGGTTCAGGGCCAAACCGAGGGCTCAATAAAAACTTGAAAAAAATCATGATTTAAGGCTCCACACGCCCGTGTGGGTATGGACCATGTGCTCACACACGCCCGTGTGGCTTGGGACACGCCCATGTCCTTAGCCCGTGTGCAACACTGACTTTAAAACACGGCCATGACGCATGCCCGTGTGGCTTGCCTGTGTACAATACTGACTTTAATACACGGCCATCGCACATGCCTGTGTGGCCTGCCCGTGTACAACAATAACTCAAAATTTAAAGTGCAGGGGACGCACGGCCATAACACACGTGTGTCACACATGGCCTAGACACACGCCCGTGTGTCTTGCCCGTTCGGACAAAAGAAGGCATTCCAAACCATTTTGTCACCTATTTTACACAACCTACACAAGATCTGTAATACCCCCTACCCGTATTCATTGCCGGAATAGGGTACGAGGTATTATCGGAGTTTACGAATTAATTTTTTTAACTCAATATAACCCCTTTATAGATATCTAATCTTCCCTGCAATTTTAAACCAAACACAATCCACATCAACCAATCCAATTCAACATATTTTCAATATAGATTAACGTATATAGATTCACGCATATTTATAAGATAACATCATCACATACCAAAACCAGATTTGTTAACCATACCAATGACTAACTTTACATTCATTTCACGTTAACATTTACTTTATTAGCTTATACATGTCATTGGTTTCCAAAATAAAGTTTCTTGATATACCGAAATCTTGAAGTTGATAGTGTGATGTATATCTGACCAAATCCGACCTCCGACCTCCGAGCTCTTAACTCTACAAAACAGGGGAAAATGAAACAGGGTAAGTACTTTGTGCTTAGTAAGCTCATGTAACAAGAATTATACTTACCTAATATTTTCAATACAATACAATAAACATTCATATATCCATTCAATGCATTATTACCCTAACATGCACAAACTCAACATTCAAGTTAGTACAATAATTTCCATGTATCAATAATATATATATGATGATTGATGTGTTCATCAATACCATGATTTCCATTTCCTTGTTATTTTTCCATATTTATCCCATTGAATTTATCGGAATTTCGATGGATTTTTCAGAGGTACACTTTTAGTGTACAATTCTGGGTCCGTCAAATCATATTCATGTGCGCACATTTCCATTTCAGAGAGCACACTCCCGCGAACCTCAACCTTACAGCGGGATTACCAGTCCAGGCTAAATCCCCTGAATGACAATTACTCTAATGAGCTTGGATCTGAATTACCAGTCCAGGCTAAATTCAGACCCTGATTTGGATTACTCGTTCGGGCTAAATCCATTTTACACATATTCTTCGGGAGGGCTATATTAGGATAGGATCACCCGTCCGGGCTAGATCCTTTTTACCATCAATTCCTTTTCAGAGATCCATCAAATTTTCCTTTCATTCAACCGAGATTTCTTCCTCTTTTATCAAATATGTCAATGTTTCATAAAATTTCATATAATGAACATTCAAATCATATTCATATAAAAAACATGCATTTCAAGCATTTAAGAATATAATTCAAGTCACATGAACTTACCTCGATACTTGTTCGTATACACAAATATACTGATCCCGAACTTTTTCTTTTCCTTGATCTAGGTTCATATTTTAATTTTCTAGATCTAAATAAATAAATTTAATTATCAATTTAATACATTTCATGTTCATATGCAACATTCTCTATAATTCAACTATTATTTATAGTTCATTCAAAGCTGTCTACTTGAGTCATAGTCACTAAATTATTTTTATCTTGAGATACAGAACTCCAAATTAAGATCTGATAATTTTTCCTGAAACTAGACTCACATATCTTCTCACCATAAAATTTTCAAAATTTTTGGTTAAGCCAATAAGTACAGTTTATTCTTTAAAGTCACCCCTGTTCTGCTGTCTGACAGTTCTGACCCTTCTTCACTAAAAATTAATTATCTTTACATACAAGATTCAAATGATGTTCTTGTTTGTTTTTATTAAAAATAAACTCATTCAGGATTATATACATATAAATTTAAGCCCCTAATTATTTTTATTCAATTTTTTATGATTTTTCAAAGTAAGAATAGGGGAACTCGAATTCATTCTAACCTTGTCTCACAAAATTCATTATATCTCAAGATTTACAAATCCATTGCTTACACCGTTTTTCTATGAGAAACTAAACTCAATAAGATTTAATTCTGTATTTTGTTCGTCTTCTAATTATATTTATACAAATTATGGTGATTTTTCAAAGTTAGTCTACGGCTGCTGTCCAAAATTGTTTTAGTGCAAGCTGTTTATTACCATTTTTCCCCTAAGCTTTTAATAAATAATAATTTCGTCCCTACTCAATTAGCCTCTCAGTTGAGCTGATTTTTTCTCAATTAACACTTTATTCTATCACCTTAAACTAGTTTACAACCTTTGGAAATCATAATTTCAGCACTAGACTTTAGTTCCAAACATTTTCACAATTAGGTCCTAAAAACCAGTTTCCAGTGAAATTACTTAATAAAATCATCTCATAAACAAATTAAAGCTTCAATTTCAATCTATTTCATCATAAAATTACAGTACTCAACCATGGTGACTTTCAATTTCATCCATGAAATCAAAAACTAATAAATTTAATAGTAGGATCTAGTTGTAAAAGTCTTAAAAACACAAAAATTACAAGAAATAGGCAAGGATTAACTCACTTGGTGCAAAAATTATGAAATACCAGTGTAGAGAACCCCTCCTATGGCGTTTTGGCTAATGAGAATGAAGAAAAATGAAGAGAAATTTAGATATTTCCTATTTAGTCCTATCTTTATTTAGTTAATTGTGCAATATTTCAATTTTGCCTTTAAATCATCAATTTTCCTGCTGATTTCATGCCCTTCTGTCCAGTCCAAATAAATTTTGGTCTAATTTCCTTTTAAATCTTTTCTCATTAGACTCTTAAGCTATTTAATCATTCTAGCAACTTTTACACCTATTACAATTTAGTCCTTTTCATTTAATTGACTACCCAAACATTAAAATTTCCTAACGAAATTTTAATACCACATCACTAACTTTTCATAAATATTTATAAAAATATTTTCGATTCGGTTTTATGAGATCGAGGTCTCGATACTTTATTTTTACCCAATTTCTTCAATAATTTCTTTTTCTAACTAACCACTAAATCGGTAAAAAAAAATTTTATCGATATTTTCATACGATTTTCCTATTATATAAATATTCATGCAAAAATATTAAAATAAACTTCTCTTTAAATCGGATTTGTGGTTACGAAACCACTGTTCCGATAACCTTGAATTTAGGCCATTACAAGATCACTTCAATATACCAATTTCATTAAAATAAACGCCAACTCATCCATAGAAAGAACATTATATGCATTTACCAAAATGAATAACAACCTCTATTATAGGCTTGATGCAAAATGAAAGGCTTTTGACTTTGCCAAAATACATAAAAAATTTCTCATTAAATCAAACATTCTAGTCTAGCCCTACACATGCCATTATAACAAAATAAAAGCTTTTACATATACCCAAAACAGGATTAGATCGATAGTGTGATCAACGCTCCAACCGTCTTCCAATCCTCAAGAGTCCACAAGTACTGTAAAACAGAGGAAAATAAAAAGAGGGTAAGCATTAACAAGCTTAGTAAGTCCGAATAACGGGAACGTAAACTTACCGATTATTTAACATGTAACCATAATAAATACTCCATCCAAACAAGTATATAATAGATTTCCTATCACATGCACTCAACCACTAAGTTAGTCTCATGGCATGACAAGATAATAATATATCTAGATGAGCTCATCACATCATTATTCCCAATTTACATCTGATGTTAGTCCTATTGAATTTCTCAGTTTTTCGATGGATATCTCATTTACCGTCAATTCATACAAGTGATCATTTCGAGTACGCACTTCTGTGAACCTCGCATCTTACAGCAGAATTGCCAAATCAAGCTAAACTCCCCGTAATACAAACTCATAGAGTAAATGTCGGGATTACCAGTCCAGGCTAAATCCCCTTACAACGACATATACTCTAATGAGCTCAGATCTGAATTACTAGTCCAGGCTAAATTCAGACCCTACTTCGGATTACCCGTCCGAGTTAAATCCTTAAGGCACACCTATTCTTCGGGAGGCTAGATCACTTCAGGATCACCTGTCCGGGCTAGATCCTTTTCACCGTCAATTCATTTTCGAGATGTTCCATCGAGGAACCCTATTCATTCAACTGGGACATTCTTATATGCATCTTACTTACTTTATCAAATCTCATAAATTATCATGCAATAGGCAATTACCACATTTATATAATCAAGAATATACATTTTAAGTATATTAGAGTCTACTTTGAGTTATTCGAACTTACCTGGTGATCGTTTCGGATTTGGGCTTGATCACTCCGAAACCTTTCGTTTCCCTCGGTCAACTTCTGGATTTGGTTTATCGGGGTCTAAATCAGCAAAATAACTATATCAATACATCATTTAATTCCTTTGTAATCCCTATCTCATCCTAGGGCAAAATGACCAATTTGCCCCTGAACCTTGCTAAAATTACGACTTTGCCCTCAGACTCGTAATTTGATTTTCATCGCATTTTCTAATCATTCAAGCCTAGCCAAATAATATTTATGCTTATGGCATCTTACAATTCCATCTATATCATACATTTCTTATCCATTTCGCAAACTTTGCAAAATGGTCCAATTAGGCGTTTTCATGCTAGCACCTTTCATAAAAGTTGTTTATCTAACAATTAAAACTCATATTCTTCCACCAAAACTCAGCAAACCTCATGAACCCTTTCATGGCAACTTCCTAGAACATTTACCATTTTGTAACATAGTCCCCTCAAAAGAAAGCTCATGCAAAGGGGATTCCAAAAGTACAAAAATTATCAAGAAAATCACTTACTTGTGTGAGTAATGAGTTGCTGAAATTTCAAGCTTCAAAAGACTTTATCTTTGCTAAAATTTTCGGTGGAATGATACGTGATATTCATGACAGGTTTTAAGTATTTATAATTAATCGTTCTTGGAACTAACTATTATCACGATGAAGGCAAGTGTACCTCTCGAATAGTAGTATAGCTTTAGCAAGACCAGATTGTCGAACCCAAAGGAACCAAGAGTACTAGTAATTACTTTCTTTTTATTATCTAACCTAAAAATTAAGGGATTTGTTTATCTAGGCTAATTAACTAAACTAAGGGTGCATAGAGAGAAAATTAGGAAAAAGTTATTGGGAAAACTCAATTGATTAAGACAATACCTAAGGAAAAATCCACCTAGACTTCACTTGTTATTTGACTCTGAATCAGACGATTTATTCATTTGACTTGATCCGTAGAAATCCCTAAGTTATATTATTATCTCTCTCGAGACTAATAACATCTAACCCTAGGTTGATTAATGGAAATCTCTTTCTAATTAGCGCCCTAGTGTTGCATTAACTCAATCTATGGATCTCCTTATTAGGTTTCACCCTAATCCGGCAAAGCTTTATCACCCTATTTCTAGGCGTGTAATCAACTCCGCTTAATTATGACAAATTTACTCTTAGACAGGGTCTATTCCTCCTCTGAATAAGAGCATTAACTTGAATCAATATCCTAAAATATTAAAACAAGAATTAAGAACACATAATTAAGAACAAGTCAAATATTTATCATATAATTTGGATAATAATAACAAGATTCGTTCTTAAGTTTCATTCCCCTTAGGTATTTAGGGAGTTTAGTTCATAATTATAAAAGAAAACATCTCAGAAGAATAATGAATACAAAACATAAAGAAAACCCAAAACCCCTGAATGAAAATTGAAGGGAGATCTTCAGTCTTGACGATGAATCCGGCTTCTGAGATGGACCAATCGGCTTCTCTTGAGTAATTCCTTGCCTCCTACTCCGTGTGTCCCTTCTAAGTGCCACCTTAGGTGTTTGAATAGGCTTTAGAATGCCTAAAAGCCCTCAAAAGTGGCCTTTTCCGAATAGGACTATACTTGGGTTCGGTAAGGACACGCCCGTGTAACACGCCCGTGTGCGATTACTTCAGCCCGTGGTCAAGGCTGTTGGATAGGCACGGGTGTGTAGTCTACCCGTGTAAGTTGTGCTTCGATCCTGCCAAATGGACACGGCCATGTGACACGCCCATGTGAGGAAGTCCAGGCCGTGTTGATTTCCCATGTGGGTTCATTTTCTCCGTTTTCGGCCCATTTCTCGCTCTTTTTACTCTCCTATGCTCACCTAAGTATAAAACATGAAATTAAAGAATTAGGAGCATCGAATTCACCAAATCTAAGGAGAATTCATCCATAAATGTGCTAAGCATGGGATAAAAATATGTATAAATTACGGTTTATCAAATACCCCCACACTTAAGCGTTTTCTTGTCCTCAAGCAAAATCCACAACTCACAATCAAAATAAATTCTTCTCAATTTATAATCCCTATTAATAATATCTCAAAATAATCCATAAGTGATCATACATTGAAAATTCAACTAAAAGTACATCAAAGTTTCGAACATTCCAAGTTAAGCATTTTATCATGAAAACATAGGTGTCCCCCTTCATCTAAGTAATCACCTTTGATCAAAATATCACAGAGTTTAACATCCTCACTAAAGGTTCACTCAAATCACTTGAGGTGTTTAAGGGCATCAAATAAAGCACTCATTAGTCAATATGAAAAGTTATTACCATAGGCTTGCTTGAAAATCAAATCTCCACCACTATATATTGACATGACACATCAATCAAAAAGGTCTTTAGAGGGTTGTAGTGTGGCTTTGGTTAGGGGGTGTGGTCACAAGCTGAAAGAAAAGGTTGGAACCGAGATTGAATTGAAAAATTACCTAGCTAGAAAAATAACTAGCCATTAGTTGAATACAAATGAGTTTCTTCTCAGAATATAGAATTAACACTTAAGCTCAAAAACGCGAATTAGTACTAAAATGTATGTGAGTATTGTATTTTTTTTAAAAACAAGTCAAATAACATAAAACTTTGAAGAATAAAACATAGCTAAGCAATTAGTTCAAATCAAATCTCGACAAAAATAAGGATCAAATTAGAGGATTTCAACAATAATGGGTTATGGGTTAATATTGAAGGTAAATCAATTAATGGCTTGTTAGGCTCAAAGGGGTTTACTAAGTTTTAATTATGAAGGTAGGCTTTTGTGGAGTGAGTGGGTTAAACCTAAGTGCCTTTATCATCTCGACATATCAAATCAAATGGTGTGGTCTTGACATGCATAATCAAGCAAGTTCTAGAATAACAAATCAATAGTGACGTACTTAAAGCAACAATAAAAGTGAGCATGAAAGAACTAGATGCTCTAAAGGCTCAAGATCTCACAAAAATTATGGTTTTTTGATGTTCAAACCTGTGAATTTCAACTCAAAATAATACCTAAACTTGGGGAAAACAACCTAAAAGTTTTAAATTCTCAAAAATCAACTTATCATACTTGATTCGCTAATGTCTTAAAGTTTAAACGATCAATGCATAAATGCCTATATTTTAGCTCAAGACATATCAAAAAAATCATAACTTAATCAAAATTCATTGTAATAGTGGTATGAGAAGATCACATGAGAACGAGACAAAATTCAGGGGTTTCTGATAATGATATAAAAGACCCCCCACACTGAAGATGCACATTGCCCTCAATGTACAAAGTTAGATTCATGACGATATAGATATAAGATCATAAGATAGGGAGAGAAGTAAAACTTCCTGAATGATGAATGGACTCCTTGAAATGGAGTTATGGAGAATAATCAACCAATGGGAAATGATAAGATTGGGGAAGGATACTCCAGTGATGGTAGAGGTTGGGTTCCACAACCATAGTGTCCATGAAGAGGTTATCGTGGTGGTCGGGCAGGACATGGCAGTCGTGGAGAACCTTTTCCAGTGGAGTATCAAGTTCCTAAGTGATGGTGAGCTTTGGAGCTCTTTATAACTGTGATAAAATCAGGAACTTTTTAGGAAATATAAAGAATCATAATTACTCGTAAAGAAACAGCCGAATAAAAATTATAAAATCGCAAGATAAAGTAGTATTAAAAGGAAATAAAAAGTAATTTTAAAATATAAAGATAAAAATAAAATAAATAATAGGTGTTTATAAAGAGATTGGGGCATACGGCCATGGGGCACGCCCGTGTGCCCTCATTTCAGCCTGTGCGTTTTGTGGTTTTTGAAATTGGGCGCATTGGTGTACATGGTCATGGTGCACGGCTGTGTCAACCTTCGTTCACTTCTCCCACGCCTATGTATGCAGGCAAATGCCTGTGTTATTTTGACAGCTTGACCATGGTCGGTGGGCACGATCGTGTCGTACGCCCGTGTTAATTTGGCAGGATTGCCCATGGCCATGTCGCACGGCTGTGGCAACTTATTGAATCCCGTGTCAGGGAGATGTTTTGCCCTATTTTTACACGGCCGTATAGCATGGCCTTGTTACATATTATGGTATGTGCATGGCCTACGGCACCCCCGTGTGCCTGGCCGTGTGTCTCTGGAAATTCGGTGTTCAGTGACTCAGTTAGGGAATTAAGTGTTGAAGACTAAAATTTAAAGAAGTTAACACCGTTAGTGCTCGAGTTGCCTCCCAAGCAGCTCTTATTTATAGTTTAAGCTCGACTCTACCTTATAGGTATATTTAGGTAACTTCGTGGAGCCGTAGCTCCTATTTATCGTCTTTGAAATTCTCACCGTTATAAATTTTATGACGATGTCCATTTACCTTAAAAGTGCCCTGTGATGGATGACTTACCTCTACTGTGCCATATGGAAACACAGTTTGAACTATGAAAGGGCCTGACCATCGTGATTTAAGCTTTCTAGGAAACAATTTGAGCCTTGAGTTATATAACAGGACAAGATCTCCAACTTTAAATTGCCTTCTTGCTTCAAATGGGCATCGTGGCGGCACTTTGTCGCTTCCTTGTATAGGCGCAAATTTTCATATGCATTGGCTCGCCACTCATCTAACTCGTTCAACTACATCAACCTATTTTCACCTACAAGTTTGGGGTCAAGGTTTAGAAATTTTATAGCCCAGAATGCCTTGTGTTCTAACTCAAACGGTAGATGACAACTTTTCCCATAAACAAGTCTGTAAGATGATGTTCCTATAAGAGTCTTAAAAGCAGTTCTATAAGCCCATAAAGCATCATCTACTTTCATTGTTCAATCTTTCCTGTTTAATTCTACTGTATTTTCTAGGATACGTTTAAGCTCTCTTTTCGCTACTTCGACTTGGCCACTAGTTTGAGAGTGATAAGGGGTAGCTGTTCTGTGATGAACTCCGTATTTCTTAAGGGTCTTGTCAAATTGGGCGTTACAAAAATGAGTACCCCTATCACTAATAATTGCTCTAGGTGTACCAAATCGAGAGAAAAGTTTATTAAGGAATCGTACTATTACTCTAGCATCATTAGTAGGTAAAGCTTGGGCTTCAACCCATTTGGACATATAATCAACAGCTACTAAGATATATTTATTCCCGAATGAGCTAAGGAATGGACCCATGAAGTCGATACCCCGAATGTCAAATATTTCACATGAGAGCATATATGTCTGAGGCATTTCATCATGTTTGGATATATTACCTGTCCTTTGACATTTGTCACAAGAAATAACATACCTGTTTGCGTCTTTGAATAGAGTGGGCCAATAAAAACCTGATTCAAGGACTTTATGTGCGGTCTTATTTCCACCGTAATTTCCTCCAGTCGGTCTTGAGTGGCAATGTTCCAAGATTTTCAATGCTTCTGTCCTTGTAATGCATCTCCTAATGATTTGATCTGCACATTTACGGAAAAGAAAAGGGTCTTCCCAAAAGTAGTTTTTCACATTAGTGAAGAATCGCTTCTTTTGCTAATGTGTCAACCCTTTTGGGATAATGTTAGCGGCTAAAAAATTTGCAATATCTGCAAACCAAGGTACCTTAGAATCAGATATAGTAAAAAAATTGTTTTTCAGGTTATGAATTATTTATTTCAATGTCATCTGGCTCTTTGGTATTTGAGTTTCCAAGCCTGGAGAGATGGTCAGCCACGAGATTTTCAGCTCCTTTCTTATCTTTAATCTCTAAGTCAAATTCCTGCAATAAGTCGAGGTTTTGCATCAATTTTAGTCAAAAGGTGGCGAAGAGCGGAATGGTCAGTAGAAACGACAACTTTAGACAATATTAGATATGACCTAAATTTATCGAATGCAAAAACCATAGCTAGCAGCTCTTTCTCCGTGGTGGTGTAGTTTTCTTGTGCGGCTGTCAATGTTCTGCTAGCATAATAGATAGGTTGAAAATGTTTATCTCTTCGCTGTCCCAAAAACTGCACCTACTGCAAAATCACTCGCATCATACATTAGTTCAAAAGGTAAATTCCAATCAGGTGCAATTATAATTGGAGCTTTAGTTAGTTATCCTTTAAAGTATTAAATGCTTCTAAACACTCCTGATTGAAATTAAAAGACACATCTTTTTCTAGTAATTTAGTCAAAGGCTTAACTATTCTAGAAAAGTTTTTAATAAATCTTCTAGAAAACCCAGCATGTCCTAAAAAGCTTCTAATAGCCTTAACCGAATTAGGGGGACTTAGTTTTTCAATGGTTTCAATTTTAGATTTATCAACCTTAATCCCTCTACTAGAAATTTTATGTCCTAACACAATACCTTCTTGAACCATAAAGTGACATTTTTCCCAGTTAGGCACAAGGTTTGTTTCCTCACATCTTATTAACACTCGTTTTAAATTTTTGAGGAAAGGATGGAAAGAGTTACCGAAAACTGAGAAATCATCCATAAATACCTCCATGACGTCTTCTATGAGTTTGTCAAAAATGGCCATTATACAACGCTGAAAAGTAGTAGGAGTATTACATAATCCAAAAGGCATTCTATGATAAGCAAACGTACAGTACGGACATGTAAATGTCATCTTTTCTTGATCTTCAGGAGCTATTGGGATTTGGAAATAGCCAGAGTGTCCGTCTAAAAAGCAGTAGTACATGTGCCCTGACAATCTTTCCAACATTTGGTCAATGAATGGAAGGGGGAAGTGATCTTTTATCGTGGCATCATATAGCTTCCTATAATCAATGCACACTCTCCAACCTGTGACTATTCTTGTTGGGATTAATTCATTCTTCTCATTGGCTACAACAGTCATGCCTCCTTTCCTAGGAACAACCTGCACTGGACTCACCCAAGAACTGCCAGAAATAGGATAAATAATTCCAGCATCTAGGAGTTTAATTACCTCAGTTTTAACAACTTCCTTCATGTTGGGGTCTTTGGGCTTGCACACATGGTTTATATTCATCTTCCATTAAAATTTTATGGGTGCAAAAAGAAGGGTTGATCCCTTTAATGTCAGAAATTTTCCAACCTATGGCCTTTTTATGCTCTCTTAATATGTGGAGTAATTCCTCTTTCTCCTTGGGTTGCAAGTTGGATGCAATAATTACCGGTAATGTAGAATTATTTCCAAGGAATGCATATTCCAAGTGATTCGACAATTGTTTAAGTTCCAGTTTGCGAGATTCTTCAATAGAGGGTTTTTGCTTAAGTTCAGCTTTTACCTTAATTCCCTTATATTCTGCTAGTTTTGGAGAGGTTTCATTGGAGTTTAGTTCGGTTCCTATCTCAGAATCATCATCCACCCCCTCTCTTTGGGCAAGACATAGTTCTATCGTGTCCTTGTGTATGATTTCCTGAAAAGAATCTTGAGTAGCATGATCAATAGAGTCGATAAAATAACATGAGTCGTCCTGTTCCCTAGAAAATCTCATGGCATGATAAATTTTAAAAATAATCTCTTCGTCACCTACTCTAAGTACCAATTTACCCTTACCCACATCAATTATAGCCCTAGCAGTGGCTAAAAATGACCGACCTAAGATTAAAGGCACCTCAACATCTTCATCCATGTCAAGCACAATAAAATCAACAGGGAATATAAATTTATCTACTTTTACAAGTACGTCATCTATAATTCCCCTAGGATATTTAACAGATCTATCAGCTAATTGAATACTCATCCTAGTTGGTTTAGGTTCCTCAAGACCAAGTTGTTTAAACATTTTTTATGGCATCAAATTAATGCTGGCGCCTAAATCAGCTAGTGCTTTATCAACATTCAAACTACCGATTAAGCAGGGCATAGTAAAACTTCCTGGATCTTTCAGTTTGGTTGGCAGTTTATTTTGGAGTATGGTTGATCACTCCTTATGAAGTTCCACTATAGATAAGTTTTCAAACTTTCTTTTTTTTTTGTTAGAAGCTCCTTTTAAAAATTTTGCATATGTAGGCATCTGCGATAAAGCTTCAAAAAAAGGTAAGTTAATATGCAATTGTTTAAAAAGTTTAAGAAATTTATCGAATTATGCATCCATGTGGTCTTTCTTCAACTTTGCTAGGTATGAGATTGGTGGTTTATATTCTTTTAGCATTAGATTGTGATTGTTTTTGGGTTTGACCTCCTTTCTGTCAGCTTCTTGTGGTGACTTCTTTTCAGATTTAGCTAACACTTTCCCTCTCCTTAGTGTAACTGCTTTCACGTGCTCTTTTGGGTTGGGTTCAGTGTTACTAGGTAGATTTCCTGGTGGTTGTTCAGATATTAATTTGGCGAGCTGTCCTATATGAGCTTCGAGCCCTTGGAATGATGCTTGTTGATTTTTAAGTGCTGTCTCGGTATTCTGAAAATGAGTTTCTGACACCGAGATGAATTTTGTTAGCATCTCCTCAAGGTTCAGCTTCTTTTCCTGCTGGTACGGTGGTTGTTGAAAGCCCGGAGTTGGTGGTGGTCTCTGATTTCCTTATCCTCCCCATGAAAAATTTGGGTGATTCCTCCAACCTGCATTGTAAGTGTTACTATAAGGATTATTTTGAGATCAAGGATTATTACCCATGTAATTTAACTGCTCGTTCTCCATGTTGTAGCCATAGGGTGGATATTCTGAAGTGCTTGATCCACCTCTACTTGCTTCGCACTGCATTACTAGGTGGACCTGTAAAGAACCAAGGAAACCATCAATTTTTCTATTCAAAAGTTCTACCTGATTAGAGAGCATGGTGACCAAATGGATGTTAAAAACACCGATTGTTTTCGTTGGTTTTGTCTTCATGACTTGCCACTGATAATTATTCAGTGACATCTCTTCTATAAATTCATAAGCATCCTCAGGTGTCTTATTATTGATAGTTCCACCAGCGCCTGCATCAATCATTTGTCGGGTCAAAGGATTCAGGCCATTATGAAACATTTGAACCTGTAGCCAGAGTGGTAACCCATGGTGAGGGCACCTTCTCAACAGATCCTTGTATCTCTCCCACGCATCGTAGAGTGTTTCTAAATCCATCTGTATAAAAGAAGAGATATCATTACATAATTTGGCTATTTTAGCAGGAAGAAAATATTTTAATAAAAACTTTTCAGTCATTTGTTCCCAAGTAGTGATTAACCTTCGTGGTAACTAGTTCAACCACTGTTTAGCCTTATTCCTCAACAAAAAGGGAAACAACCGAAGGCGAATGGCATTACCAAAAAATGCCATTGATTTTAAAAGTGTCACAAAACTCTAAGAAATTCACCAAGTGAGCGTTGGGATCCTCATCCTGCAAAGCATCAAACTGAACAAACTGTTGGATCATTTGAATGGTGTTAGGTTTCAGTTCAAAATTATTTGCAGCAACAACAGGCTTAACTATGCTTGATTCAGTTCCTATTAAATAAGGTTTAGCATAATCATACACAGTACGTGGAGCAGGATTCTGATTAGCAGCAATCGCAGGAGGTAGCAGATTTTCTTGGTTTTCAGCCATCTCATCGGTTGTGGTTGAAATATCTTCCTCTTGCTCTTCCTCTGTGTATCTTAAGCTTTGCCTTATTTCTCTTCGATTTCTGTGAACTGTGCGATCGATCTCAGTATCAAACAGTAATGGTCCCGACGGGTTTCTTCTAGTCATACACTATAAAAACCTGCCAGGAATGAATAAATGAAAAATTAGAAAGGAAAATAAAAATTTAAATAAATAAAGTAAAATGACTAAAGTAATAAAAATTGAGTGTTCCTAATATCTTAGTTCCCCGGAAACGGCCCCAAAAACTTGATACATGATATTCGTGATAGGTTTTAAGTATTTATAATTAATCGTTCTTGGAACTAACTATTATCACAATGAAGGCAAGTGTACGTATCTAATAGTAGTATAGTTTTAGCAAGACCGAATTGTCAAACCTAATAGAACCAAGAGTACTAGTAATTACTTTCTTTTTATTGTCTAACCTAAAAATTAAAGGATTTTTTTATCTAGACTAATTAACTAAACTAAGGGTGCACAAAGAGAAAATTGGGAAAAAGCTCTTGGGAAAACTCGATTCATTAAGACAATACCCAAGAAAAAATCCACCTAGACTTCACTTGTTATTTGACTCTGAATCAGACGATTTATTCATTTGACTTGATCTGTAGAAATCCCTAAGTTATATTATTATCTCTCTCGAGACTAATAACGTCTAACCCTAGGTTGATTAATTGAAATCTCTTTCTAATTAATGCCCTAGTGTTGCATTAACTCGATCTATGGATCCCCTTCTTAGGTTTCACCCTAATCCGGCAAAATCTTATCACCCTATCTTTAGGCGTATAATCAACTCCGCTTAATTATGACAAATTTACTCTTAGACAGGGTCTATTCCTCCTCTGAATAAGAGCATTAACTTGAATCAATATCCTGAAATATTAAAACAAGAATTAAGAACACATAATTAAGAACAAGTCAAATATTTATCATACAATTTGGATAATAATAACAAGATTCGTTCTTAGGTTTCATTCCCCTTAGGTATTTAGGGAGTTTAGTTCATAATTATAAAAGAAAACATCTTAGAAGAATAATGAATACAAAACATAAAGAAAACACAAAACCCCTGAATGGAAATTGAAGGGAGATCTTCAGTCTTGATGATGAATCCGGCTTTTGAGATGGACCAATCGGCTACCCTTGAGTAATTCCTTGCCTCCTACTCCGTGTCTCCCTTATAAGTGCTTCTTCAGGTGTTTAACTAGGCTTTAGAATGCCTAAAAGCTTTCAAAAGTGGCCCTTTCCAAATAGAACTATACTTGGGCTCGGCAGGGACACACCCGTGTGACACGCCCATGTGCGATTACTCTAGCCAGTGGTCAAGGCTGTTGAATAGGCACAGGCGTGTAGTCTACCCGTGTAAGTCGTGCTTCGATCCTACCAAATGGACACGACCGTGTAACACGCTCGTGTGACACGCCCGTGTGAGGAAGTCCAGGCCATGTTGATTTCCCATGTGGGTTCATTTTCTCCGTTTTCGGCCCATTTCTCGCTCTTTTTACTCTCCTATGCTCACCTAAGTATAAAACATGAAATTAAACAATTAGGAGCATCTAATTCACCAAATCTAAGGAGAATTCATCCATAAATGTGCTAAGCATGGGAT
Organism: Gossypium hirsutum; assembly: GCF_007990345.1. Taxonomy (NCBI): domain Eukaryota; kingdom Viridiplantae; phylum Streptophyta; class Magnoliopsida; order Malvales; family Malvaceae; genus Gossypium; species Gossypium hirsutum. Next base: position 60,032,683 of record NC_053435.1, read on the forward strand.
AAAAATATGTATAAATTACGGTTTACCATGGAACAATGGAGAAGATGAAGTATGATATCATCTTTTCTTTATTATAATATTTCAAGCCAAAGAGGTCCACCTAATTCACCTAAACCAAAATTTTTGTCTCCTATACTACTATTGTGACACCCCTAAAGTGACCCTAGTCGGAAAGTAGTTTCGGGACCACTAAACCGAGTCATAAAGATAATTAACCGTCATAGTTGATGCTCATTATATGTACATATGCATGTGTGCAAATTTCATGTTTGAATTTTGTTAATGGTAAGTGAATTTTATCAAATAGGACTTATGTGAGAAAATTTAGAAATGTGCTAGGCAAATGTAAAGTGGCCTAATAATGCATGTTGTGAAATGATGGGTTTGCATGTCAAATTCCCCACTTTAGAGGAAGTGGCCGGCCATGAGGGTATGAGATACAAAGCATATGCATTTTGTATTAATATTATAATGACTACATGGTTTTATAATAGGAAATAAGTATTAAAAAAAACATATTAAAGACATTTTATGCTAATATGTGTGGGAAGAATAATAAAATATGAGGGGAGTGGGAGGAGAAACCAAAGTTGTCTCCCCCTTACTCCCCATTGTCGTGACTAGAGAAAGGGGAGGAAAAACAAAATTCTTCCTTTGTTGTTCAACATGGCCGAATGGAAGGAAGAAGAAGAGGGGAAGTTCGGCCAAGGTGGTTCTTGAGATTAAGGTATGTTCAATGTTGCTTTTGGAGGTTTACACATCCTTTGGAGGGTTAGCCTACTTCTATTTATCTCATGGATGAAATTAGAGTTGTTGGAGAGTTAGGATTCGGCTAAGAGGCTTCAAAATTTTAGTTGATGCCTTGATACTACTAGCATGTTAGCTATATGGATGTGTTAAATTACTTGAAATGCTAGATAAACTTGAACTCCCTACCAAATTCTTTAGGCAACCCATGTTAGAAATTTCGGTATTGAGATGTCTAGATCTTTCGGCCATTGTAGCTATGGAGGAATAAAGTTTTTGTTTCTTGTTAAATTGGATGAATCTTGTTGTATGAGTGCTTAAACAAACTATGATTAAATGGATGCATAAATTCAAAGTGGGAAGAAATGGGCTATTATATTTGATGCTAATGCCGAATATGAAGATGATGAACTTGAATAAATAATATTCAGCTAGCATGATAAGTTATGAAATATTAAGTAGATGATATAATTGATTGATGAAGTGGCTAATAAGGATTTCTAATGAAATTGTTGCCAAGGCCGAATGTATCATGAAGTAAATAAAAAAAAATTCTAAATGTGCATTATGTGCTTATATGTGTATTCGGCCAGGGAAGTTTGACATGAAACTTTGATAGGTTCGAGAGATGAATGACCGAATGAGCTAGAGGTTATGTATGGATGAATTTTATGCACATGTGTGTGTGTGGCATTAGTAGCTAATGGCATTCGGCATTGTTTAATTAAAATTAGAAATGAATGCTTGAAAGTTAAATAGGTCACTCTAATGACCAAATATGCTAAAAGCTAATATATGGACAAATGATACGAACGAATTGGTTTTTGAAATGTATATGGTTGCTATATATATGTGTTTGATTGAGAAGTAAATTTGTTTGATTTAGCTCAAGAGCCTAGAGGATCAAAGTTGGATAAGGGAAAGGAAAAAAAAGTGATCGAAGAGCCGTCGTAATCGTTCGGCAACTTCCGAGGTAAGTTTTAAGTGATTAAACGTTGAGTAAATTCAATTATAAAGGGACATGATGAGTTGATTTAATAAGATATGATGTGGCCATGATATGTTCTAAGCTCAAATGGTAAGTTCTTAAGTGTTTGAGCTTGGGAATTCAATGGTAATTTGAAATAGTCTGCTTAGGACAGCAGCAGTAACGTGACTTTAGAAAATCACCATAAATTTATGGATTTGAATTAGAGGCTGAATGAGACATGAAATTAAAGCTTAATGAGCCTAGTTTCTTATAAAAGAAACCGTGTAAGCAAAGGAATTTCCGATAATGAGATACTTAAAGTTGTGTGAGACAGCGCAGAATGACACTGTAATCCTCTGTTCTGTTTTTAGAAAATCATTATAAATTGTGCAAAAATGGTTATAAGATAAAATTTATATGCTTAGACTCCTTAATGAGTCTAGTTTCAAATGAAATCAAATACAACACATTTTGAATTCTTTAAAATGAGAAATTTGATTCTTAGTGAAGAGTGGTCAGATTAGTCAAACAGTGAAACATGGGAAACTTTAAGAAAAATCTGGTATTGATTGGCCAAACCCAAAATTCTGGAAATTTTATGGATGGAAGATATACGAGTCTATATTCAGGAAAAATTAACGGAAAGTGATTTGGAGTTTTGTAGCTCCAGTTATAAATAATTTAGTGACTATTGCTCAGGAAAAACAGCTTGTGCTGAATTTGAGATTATGTTGTGAACCTTGATAAACTTGTTTTAGTTGCTCATAAGCTATTGATTAAACCCATACTTGAACTCTAAATCGTGATATTGTAAGTTATGAGTATTCGAATATGAAATGATAGTAAGGCCTAATAGCCGATGTGATGAATGTGAAAGTGTATATGTGTGATAAGGCCTAATAGCCGATGTGATGAATGTGAAAGTGTATATGTGTGATAAGGCCTAATGGCCGATGTGATGAATGTGAAAGTGTATATGTGTGATAAAGCCTAATAGCCGATGTGATGAATGTGAAAGTGTATATATGTGATAAGGTCTAATAGCCGATGTGATGAATGTGAAGGTGTATATATGTGATAAGGCCTAATAGCCGATGTGATGAATGTGAAAGTGTATATATGTAATAAGGCCTAATGGCCGATGTGATGAATGTGAAAGTGTATATATGTGATAAGGCCTAATGGCCGATGTGTGAATGTGAAAGTGTATATATGTGACAGGGCCGAGTGGCCAACGTGATGGATGTGAAAGTGCATAAATGTGATAAGTCCCGAAGGGCATTTGTGTCAGTACTATATCCGGGTTAAAACCCCGCAGGCTTTATGCGAGAATATTATCACTGATTAATGTCCTTAAGCTTCGTGCTTGTACTATATCCGAGCTCTAAAGACCCGATGACTACGTGTGGGGATTTTGTCCGGGTAAGACCCGATAACTTCGTGTGGAGATTATGTCCGGGTAAGACTTCGTAATAAGAATTGCTTATAAATATATTCAATGCGAAAGGTTAAATAGGTATGTACTCCAAGTTTATATGTGAGCTTGATTTGCACTAAATCATAAGGTAGTTATGTGATGCATACGAGAGCAATCTATGAGACTATTCCTATGATTATGTGACATCGGATCAGTGTGAGAGGTGATGTGAAATCATACGATATATCTATGTCACATGAGTTCACTTTTATGTGAAAGTTTATCTGCTTATTGTATATGATGAGATGTGCATATTCGGTAAAGGGATGGTATGCCCGAAGGAAGAGTGAAATAAAAATACGAACAACTATGTTATAATTTGATTGTTATCTGTTGACACTGCTTAAAACTTACTAAGCATTGTAATGCTTACTCCGTTTACCCTGTTTCCTCTGTTTTATAGATCTCATTGCGAAGCTACAGGCTCGGGGATCGTCAGCAACTAGTCACACTATCACTATCCACTGTTTGGTACTGCTACGTTTCGGATTGTCTTATGGCATGTATAAAATAGACTAGTGGCGGAAGAATATTTTGGTTAATGTATATAGCCATGCGAAAATGGCTTATATATGTTTGAGCATAATGTTATAATCATTTGGTATGGAATGGTTAATCACTATCATAATTTGTGCTATTTATGCTAAAAGGGCTAGTTGAATCATGGAAACTATGAAATAGGTAAAGTCTACCTTAAAGGCAGATGCTGGCAGCAGCAGTGATGTAGATTTGGGAAAATCACTAAAAATAGTAGGTTTGGAATTAAATAATGAATAAATTATGTAAATGAACCTTGATGAATCTATTTTCATAGGAAAGTAACGAAACGATCATATGGATAGTATGTTAAGAGATATTTAGGTTCTCGTGAGACAGGGCCAGAACGGTTTCTGGATTCCCTGTTCCGACTTTGGAAATTCATTATAAATTAACCAGAGATAATTAGGAGTCATGCCATATATTTCTGGATTCCTCTCTGAGTCTAGTTTTTATAGAAACAAACGGCATCAGTATTGAAGCCCTGTGTAGGGAGATATCCAAGTCGTAATGCGCAAAGGTCAGTGTAGTCGATCCCTGTAACATGGGAGACTTTGACTAATAAACTGTACTAATTTGCCCGACCAAAAATTCTAGAAAAAATATGTAGATGGGCATATGAGTCTAGTTTCAGGGAAAATTTACGGAACTGGATTTCGAGTTTCAGAACTCAAGATATGATTTTTAAAGCGACTAGTACGCAGACTGGCAGCTTGTCTGGGAATTTTTTTTAAGTGGTTTGAAGTCTGTTAACACCTCGTGTTCGACTCCGGCGACGGCCGCGGGTTCGGGGTGTTACAACTATGGCCGACCACCCTTGTTTGAAGGGGTTAATTTCCCTTTAAAAGCCTCCAAAATTAGTCCATGACAAATTAACACTCTTTTTCTATCTAAATTGGACTTATGCACTTAATGCGATTTAGTTCTTTTTCACAATTGGACTCAATATCGCTAAAATTAATTCGTCAAAATTTTCATGTATATATATAATCATGCTAGTACACCAAAAATATAAATAAGTTTTTTTCTTAGCCTCGGATCTGTGGTCTCGAAACCACTGTTCCGATTAGGCCCTATATTGGGATGTTATAGTCGTGCTTAGTTATGAATAAAAAAAGAATTTTACATCTTCCCAAAATAAAAAAAGACTTTGAACAAAGTGCTTATTTTTAATTATTTTAATAGTTTAATGAAAGGTATCATTTGACTTCCTTAAATTAAGACTTAGGTATAAGTATCTAAGCAAAATATGTAAAGATTTTTAATTCACATCACTAAGAAGAAGAAGCCAGAAAGCCAGAAATGACTTCACCAGGAGATACCAGCAAACCAACCGTCACTTCAAAAAAAATGAGATATCCTTATCTAAAACAAAACTCTAGGGCATCCGCACTCAAAAAATTTAAGAATTCTTTTATTTTAAAAAATTAACCAAAGTAGTATAGACATTAAAGTTTAAATGAATTTTGCATAGAAGCTATTTTTTATTAAAATTTTGCATGGAAGCTATTTTTATTATTCTTAGTATGATGATGATTGTGCCTCATTCTACAACAGAAAACTTTCAAGTGGAGAAGGAAAAAACTGAGTATTTAAAGATGAAAAATGTTTCGAAAAAACCATCATGCATTTAAACAATAAAAAATAGAGAGATGAAAATAGAGAAAAAATCATTCAGCTATTCAAAAATGTTTCGAGACAAACCTTAAAGATGCAGAAAATTCGAGCTTAAAATGGAAGTGAACAGAGTGTGTTGGTCAGAAGGAACAACAACTCGATTTGGAGGTAAGAATTTTAATTTGAGGGTTTGAATGAACTGATAATTACGAAGAAGAAGAAAAAGGATGAAGGGTTTATTTTAAAGGTTTTTGAATAAGAAAGAGAAGAATGGAGATAGGGTTTAATTTAGGGTTTTTTGAGAAGAAAATAGATTTTGGCGTTTGAATTGAATGAAAATTGAGAGAAAAGAAGAAAATTAATTTGGATGGTAGTTTGCTGGAGTAAGGGTTTGATTTGGGGGAGGAATTGGGAAAATGGACTTGTAGGCAGACGAGCTTGGGGAGAAATGGGATAAAATAAAATGGTTTGGGCTTGGGGGTAAAAGCTTAAAATTTAAATTTTTTTTAAAAATATAGTTTATAGTTGGTTTATTCAAATTAATCGAGTTATTTGAATTTGAAAATTCAACTCTACGCGAACTCGATATTCAAAAAAAATTTGAGTTTATTCGATTAACTCGATTTTAACAATTCAAAAATCATTTTTTTTTATTTTTTGGAATTGAATCGAATTTTTCTCACTCCTAACAGCATAAACTCAACCTGGACCTCTAGAATCAACCTATGTAGCAACAATATGAGCAACAATCCACTGCCCACTTGGTTTCCTAGTACCTCTACTGCGACCACGCCTCTAGTAGGCATAGTAACAAATGCCGAACTCTAGGTCTGTAACACCTTAGCCCTAAGTGGATAATCCCTTAGAAAATGTTCCTTTGACCCACACTTTAAAACATCCACCAGTCAACTTACGAGACTCTCCTGAATTCCTATGCTCACAGTGCGCGCAAAGTGGCCATCTAAAACTACTCGCTAAACCACTAGCACTAACCACAGTACTACGTTGCTGCCTAGACTGACTCGATCAAGTCCTACGTCTCGCAACTCTACCAGAGACATGGCTATCATGCCCTCTCTTAGACGATGGAGCCGATGCATTATTAAAAGCTCTCTTGCATTAATAACCACAAAATGAGACGGCTCAACTAAGGTCTCTTCTATAGCCTTAGCCCTCTCAACTAGCTCATCGAACATCTCTATAGGCTAGGCTACCAAAAAAACCCGAATCTCATGATTCAACCCAAGACGGAACCTCTTACAATAGTCCCTCTCAAAAGGAACCATATCAGGAATGTACCGACTAAGTCTCACGAACTCAGCCTCATAATCAGCCATTGATAAATCACTCTAAACTAGGTAACAAATTCACTCTTACGAGCCTCCATATGCTTCTCACCCATACACTTCATCTTAAAAGCATTAAGAAAATAGTTCCAAGTCAATCAATCAGTAACCGTACCTCTCTTAACTGTATTCCACCAATAATGAGCCTCACCATTGAGTAAGGACACTACACAACCCAACTTCTCCTTGTCAGAACTGGACATCTGCTCGAGGATCCTTTCAACTCCCTCTAACCAGTACTCAGCTATGGTTGGATCAGTACCTTTCATTCTATAAAACTTTTTAACATCCAATGCTCGAAGACGTTCTAGCGGCAAACCTCGATTAGTAGGTGCGAGATTGGCAGGTGTAGGTGCAGGGTTAACACCGACAATCCACTGAAACACTTCTATCATGGCTTCCATCAGAGAGCCTACACCCTTATCAAGTATGTTCACTCTACACAGTGACACAGGAGGTGTGGAGGATGTACGATCCTCTTGAGCACTAGTTCTCATGTTAGCATGTCTAAGAGGCACTAGCATATAAACAAGTAAACGGTGTAAGTGGCGGAATGATCCAAGTCTTGTTTCTACAAAAAAAATTTAAGGTTAAAGGCAATGTGTTCCTATTCCAACTCCACATGCAATTCAATCAAAATTATGTCAATAATTTCCAAAAAACATAGAGATTTAGACCCATAAGTTTTGAAACTCCAAACACAAAACAATCACCTAGGTTTGAGAGTTATTGAACCTAGGCTCTGATAGCACAAAATGTAATGCTTTATACCTGGCCTGGTCGCCAGGCCCAAACATGGGATGTCACACCACAATCTTGTCTCATTTTCATCAAACAGGAAGCTAGATTCAAGCAAACTGATAATTTTTTATTAAGTAGAACAATTTTTAATATGTCCAAATAATTAATTAACATTGTTACATACAAATCATTCATTATTCGATCATGCACACAGCCAGAATCAAGCATAAGGGCTAATTAACAAAATTTCATAAAAATTTATGTAGGTATTGATACTGATATCCAGGTATCGATATTTTCCTTAAGTGGTATTGATACCACTTGGAAAAATGATACCAAATTAGCATACTGTTTCTCGACCAAAAACCTGAGGTATAAAAAATTATCAGTTCCACTTATGAATTATCTATACTTTAGCCTCGAGTATCGAAACTTGAGATAAGGTATCGATACCAAATTCCTATTCTGTCTGCCTATACATTTTAAATCACAGAGGTATCATTTTTAAAGCATAATATCAATACTTCTGCGCTTGGACATGAAAATTACATCATATATATGATCTAAGCCATTCCAAATGTGATTCTAACCAACATGCATCAGCCACTAAGGTAAATAATAGTTCATATGGCATAGTTGATAGTACTAAAAACCAAAAATGAATCCAAGCCATTATCATCATGCCATTGTCAATGCTTAAGTATTATAACATAAAAATAACATGAAATTCATATAAGCCAAATAAAAGTGTCTAAAGATCAACAACTCAAAAAGGTTTTATCACATTGCCTATTTCCCCAAAACAAATAAGAATAATAAAGCACCTATGAAGAATAACTAGAATTCTTTGGATCACCCCCCGAAAACCACACCGCCCACACAGTGACGTCACTAATCTGCATATGTTGAAATGAGTGAGTGAGCTTTAACAAGCTCAGTGAATGCAAGAATTTCTACAACGCAACCATGTTATCATGTAACACAACCAATCAATTACTCACAAGTACCTTATTAATGAGTCTGACATCATATAGTAATAAATCATGCATCATCTAATAGTTGTTTCCATAACACATATATACTCATTCAAGCATAGAACATATTCCACACAATTACATAAAATAAGATAATATGCCACTTGGATTATGAAACATGTAGTGAGCTCTATCATCACACATCGGATACACGAATCTCCTTACACCACATAGACTCGTAGAGTTAAACATGTCCCAAAAGTGAAGCGTATAGCCAACACTCTCCTTATTTTCCCTCACATGTCCCATTGAATGGAGCTTAGCTCTCATTTTTTTGTAAAAAAAAAAGCTCTCATTCCCTTATCCCTCCAAACATGTCCCAGGGCCTTAACGCTCAAAACCACTGTACATATAAGTGAGTACTCACAATCCTATGGCATGCTACCAATATCCAATGGTTTCAAGATCACAAGGCCAAAATATCCGAAAAGCATCGCATATTACTTACCAATTAACCGTGCACTAACACTGCATATTTGCATCTTTTGCAAAACACTAGGATAGCCATATAACATATATATTACATATTTATTGCATGTATATAATTACACTTTACACAATAAACACCATATCCATATATCACATATCGTTCATATTATATAACCACATAACCACAAGACAAGTATAGTTCAAGAAAACTTACACTTGAAATTTAGAGTAGGGGTTTAGGCTACATCTAAATTCCCAAACAACACATGACTCATATTTACAAGTAGCAATTTCATACACTCACCACTTTATGCTTTTGCCGAAAAGTCAAAAGTTTGACTAACGCTTCCCTAGCTCGTAGCAAACTCTAACGAATCCGAAGCTTTACGCACATAAATCAAACAATAACCATATTCAAATATCAACCAATAATCCACTCAAATAAACTAAAACACAAGGTCAAGCCAAGTTCCCATGTAACTTAAAGTATTAACATAACAAACTTTATATACCAATATCTTGATCTATACTCAACCTTTTTGCTTAAAATCAGTTTTTTCATCTACTTAATCATCTACGTCTAATTTACAACCTTCAAACTAGACAAATCTACTTAATTCATGGTATCAACATTTTTTGACACCTTTTAGGCAATTTTCACAAAATTCATTAAAACAAGAGAAATCATTAACAGAACTTCAAGATAAGCTTAAAAACTTTCTAATCATGCTAAAAAAAATTGAAAAACTCTTTGAAACCAAGTTTTGACTCAAAATCCTAAAATCCACCATTTATGGTTTGATTTTCAAGTTTTATTTAAAACATGCGACTTGAGGGCTAATAATTCAGTTTTAGAGTCTAAATAACATTAAAAACCAATGGTGACATTAATGATTAGCTTTTCTAAAAGAATGAATGAGTTTTATCGTAAGTCCAAAAACCTCACCTTTGAAGAAAATGGTGAAATCTATGGAGTTTTGGGTCTTTTTCTTGGAGATTTATGGCAATAAATGACTTACGAATTTTAGAAAATCAAGGTATTATGATTTGGGAATAAAAAATCAATGGAATAGCCAGGGATATGGCAAGGGGCGACAAGTACAATGAAGAGATAAGAAACAGGTGTGCAAAAACGTGTTGATGGGGAATCTATAGGTTTAATTCCATAAAATTATAAAACTACAACATATATGCTTACTCTTTTGACTTTTTTAACAAATTAGTCCTTTCTCAAAATTATGGGTTTCTGGAATAGTTTTTGCAAAATTGATTTGACAGTTAAGATGTTATAGGCGAAAACATTATTGAGTCTCATATAGACCAAAATTCGTAAAATACCCTTAAAACTCATAGGCCCTATTTTGGGGTGTTACAATGGGCACCCCTAGAGGCCACGCATCGGGGACTAATTTGGTGCAGCTGTAGTAAAACCTTAAGTTGAAATTTTTAAATAATTATTTGTGTTTAATAAAGACGAATGACTGTAAAAGCTTGGTACTGTAAGGTATCGAATTTAATTAAAAATTTAATTTTGAAATATGTCGTTATCCATAGAACTAAGTAACGGTTGAATGGTAACAATAATAGATATATAATTTAGCTTTGTCTAAGTCTGAAAGTATATCAGGGTAGAAATTTTGTTAAGTTATTTAGGTTAATTGTGACACTTTGTACTTGGACTTGGTGACCAGGTTAGGTATAAGGTGTAATAGGTTAAGCAAATTAAAGAGAAATTTAATAAATATTAGGCTGAGTATGCTTTGGTATTGTCATGCACTATAATTTTAGATCATCGTTACAAGTTAAATTATGTGCAATATTATTTTACTACAATTTATGGTAATCGTTCTTTAGACTTTTTGGAAACCATTCTTAGCAGTCTTAAACTCTTATTTGATTAGTATTTTAAGATCTCCAAACCCACATCTTCCTCTTTCATTGAAAGTTCCAATGTTTCGGATAATTATCAAGTTGATTCTAGTTTGCATCAAATCAACGTTAATAGGGTTGATTTAGGAGAAGATTATGATGTGAGTGATGATTATAAATGATACTTAAGTGAGTCCAATATTAAGAATGAAAAGTCACAGTTTGACCTTTATTTGGAAGAACTAGAGCTTGAGTTGAATAGTCAAGTAGATATATTGGATTGTTGGAGCAAAAATTCAATTCAATATCATGAGTTTTATCATTGGCTCGTGATCTTTTGACAATTCCAATATCTATTGTAACTTCCGAGTCAACTTTTAGCATGGGAAGAAAATTATCTCACCTTTGAGGAGTTCACTTAAATAAAAAATGATTCAAGTCGTTGTTTGCTTTTGATGACTAGATGTGAGCTAAGGGATTTTCAACGGATAATTATTATTCTTGTTTTATTGTTATAATTTTATAAAATTTCATTAGTTTGATTATCTAACCATTTGTTCATATTTCATATCAGGAATTGGTTGAGAGAATGATGATGATGATGATGATGATGACGATGATGATTCTTTGATTGCTTTATAGGTTACTTTCCTAATTGTTGACAATTTAATTTAGCTTATTGTTTATAACTTGTTATAAAATTAAATATGTTGATTGGTTGATATATAGATATTTTGGTTGGTTGATTACATTTTGCAGGTTATTTTTTGTGTTATTTTATTGCTATTTTTGGTGTTATTTCACTGTTGTTTTGTTGACGTTTTTAATGTTGTTTCACTACCATTTCTCTGCCATTTCACTATTATATTGCTATTATTATATAGTTATTGTTTGTGTTATTTTTAATTTTGCTACTATTTTAGTTTTAACTATCTTAGTATAAAGACTTTTTAATATATTTTTAGTTTGTTGGAAAATTTTTATTTTAATATTTTTAGTGTATTTGATATATTATATTTTTTAAATTTATTTTATATAATAAAATAATCTAAAAAAATTTAATACGAGCCGACTGGGCTCATGTTTACCATATATAATCTGGATCGAGTTTAAGTAAAATTTTAGATTAATTTTTAACATCGACCCTAAAATTTTACTCCTGCTGGCACCCATCGATTATTAGGTGTAGTCCATATTTAAGGATATTGAATTAATTTTTTTAAAAAATATATCAATTATATTACTTTCTCTCCGGTTACATTCCATTATTTAGGAGTAATCATGTATTAAATATTGTATGTTTGATTGTGGTTTACTATCCTTAATTAACGTTATTGATTGAATTTTTATATTATACTAAAATATGCAATAAAGCTTTTAAATATAATTTTTTCAATAAAGTAAGCTTTTCAACAACTCCAAATCCTGTGTCCAAAATACAAGAATAGGAATAAAATTTTAAAGTTGGTCTAATACACGGCATCAAGTTTTCCATACCAAATGGGTAGGTTTGTAATAAAATTGTGTTCGGTACCACTTATTATTTCAAATTAAAGAAAATTTGTATGGGTCTCATCTCAATCTCAATTATGTTTAAATGCTACCACTTATTCATAATAATACACTGGTTGGTTATTTTAAGCATTTAAGTTTTCGAATTAATATCATTATTTCATAGCATACAATAAAATAGACACAGGAATAGGAATAGGCTCATATAACATATACAGTTTTGCAAATATATTTACCGTTTTATTCTTATTACCCCAATCATGCATTTCCTTTCCTACATTGGATAAATCGATTAGGCAGCACAAATTAATTATAATGCATTTTACCAGTATTTCAGAAACAAAATCTATATACATTCCTAATCTTATAACTGAAACTGAAAATATTCTAAATAAATAAATAAAATTTTGTTTAAACATATATACGCTTTCGTTTTTTTATTATATTAGGATGAGAAGATAATAAATGTTCAAAAAACATGTAATCTATTTTAAATTCAAAATGTTTTCAAGTTTCAAATTTAAATTCATATTTTAATTGTTAGAATTAAGTGACCCGAATCCTTATTTAAATAAAATACAGTGGTAAAATAAAATAAAAGTAAAATCCATATAGAACTACACTTCTTTTATTTTATTTTAGAATAAGGTTTTTTAAACCTTATTAAACTCCATCTATTTGATATTGATTAGAATAAGGTGTTTCAATATTACTACACTCCTATTAGAATATGGTTTTACAAGCCTATAAATAGACATAGTCTATTCCTCTTGTAATTATTCGAATTCGACATAGGGAATTTTCTTCTCCTCTGCTTGTGGTTTTTTTCCCAAAAGGGTTTCCACGTAAAATTCGTGTGTTCTTTATTTTATTTCTCTTTTCTTTGCAATATATTGTCGTTACTGTCATTCTACTAATTTTGCAAATTGGTATCCGAACTTCCGGGTTGTTCATCTCAATCACAGTAATGGCGTCTTCAAAGTATGAAATTCCGCTATTGGATCGCAACACCAGATTCGCGTTGTGGCAAGTAAAGATGCAGACAGTTCTTACACAGATAGACTTAGAGGAAGCCCTGCTAGGGGTAGATAAGATGCCTTCGACATTGACGAAGGAAGAGAAGAAGCTCAAGGATCGAAAGGCGTTAACACAGTTACATCTGCATTTGTCTAACGAAATTTTGTAGGATGTGATGAAGGAGAAGACCGTCGTTGGATTATGGAAGAGGCTGGAACAAATATGCATGTCGAAAACTCTAACTAGCAAGTTGCATATGAAGCAGCGTCTATATGCTCATCGTTTGAAGGAATGTGCATTTGTGCACGAACACTTAACAATGTTTAAAGAAATTCTCTCAAACTTGGAGGCCATGGAGGTTCAGTATGATAAGAAAAATCTAGGGTTAATTCTACTTTGTTCGTTGCCTTGTTCTTATTCAACCTTTAGAGACATGATTTTATATGGCCGTGAGTCTTTCACAGTTGATGAGGTTTATGATTCTTTGACCTCGTATGATAAGATGAAGTATCTTATGGTTAAAATCGACTCTCAGGGAGAAGGTCCCATTGTTCGTGGGAGACAAGATTGGAATGCTGATGATGATCGTGGAAAGACACAGGAACAGAATCATCGCGGTAAATCTAAGGGTAGATCGAAGTCTTCAAACAGAGGTAAAATTTGTAACTTCTGTAAGAAGAAAGGGTACATTAAATCTGAGTGCTATAAGCTACAAAATAAGATCAAAAGGGAGGCTGTGAATCAAAAGGGAAAACAACTAGAAAATTTCGGTGAAGCTGATGTTGTAGAGGACTGCAGCTGGTGAACTTCTAGTCGCTTCTATCAACAATTCTAAATTGAGCGAGGAGTGGATCCTTGATTCAGGCTGCACCTTCCACATAAGTCCCAATCAGGATTGGTTTACAACTTACGAAACAGTGTCTGAAGGTGTTGTTTTGAGAAGAAATAATACTTTGTGTAAAATCACAGGTGTTGGAACAATTAAAGGTAAGATGTTTGATGGAGTTGTCAGAACACTTAGTGACATACGACATGTTCTAGAATTGAAGAGAAATTTAATTTTGTTGAATACTCTTGATTCAAAAGGGTATAAATACACAGCTGAAAGTGGGGTCTTGGAGATTTCCAAAGGTTCCCTCGTTGTAAGGAAATGGCAGAGAAAGACTTCTAAGTTATATGTTTTGCAGGGTTCTACTGTTACTAGTGATGCAGTTGTCGCTTCCTCTTCCTTGTCAGATGATGATATTACTAAACTTTGGTGTATGCGCCTAGGGCATATGAGTGAGAATGTCATGACAGAATTGAGCAAAAGAGGACTTCTTGATGGGCAAGGAATTTGCAAACTGAAGTTCTGTGAGCACTGGGTTTTTGGGAAGCAAAAGAGAGTTTGATTCACCAGAGGAATCCATAACACGAAGGGAACATTTGAGTATATTCATTCTGATCTGTAGGGGCCATCTAGAGTGCCTTCAAGAGATGGAGCTAATTATATGCTAACTTTTATTGATGATTTTTCCAGAAAAGTTTGGGCATTCTTCCTGAAGCATAAAAGTGATGTGTTTTCCACATTTAAGTATTGGAAAACTATGACTGAAAAACAAACGAGAAAAAATAAAATACCTCCGCACAAACAATGGCTTAGAGTTCTGTTCTGATGAGTTTAATAAACTGTGCAAGTTAGAAGGGATCGTGAGACACTTGACAGTTCGTCATACTTCACAGCAAAACGGTGTTGCAGAATGAACGAACAGAACGATCATGGAGAAGGTTCGATGTATGTTGTCAAATGCCAACTTGCCAAAGTCATTTTGGGCCGAAGTAACCTCTATTGCATGTTTTTTAATCAACTGATCTCCATCAATTCCCATTGAGAAAAATACTCCACAAAAGGTATGGTCTGGTAATCCTGCTGACTATTCTGATTTAAAGATCTTTGGGTGTCTTGCGTATGCTCATGTTAATAATGGAAAATTGGAACCGAGATCCATTAAATGTGTTTTTCTTGGTTATAAAACTAGTGTTAAAGGGTATAAGTTATGGTGTCCTAAAAATAGAAAAGTTGTCATTAGCAGAGATGTTGTTTTTGATGAAACTGCTATGCTACCTAACTTATCTCTTAAAGACTCTTCCAATAAAGAAAATCAAAAGCAGGTGAAGCATCAGAATAATCCAAAATCTAAAATAGAATCGACTCCTCAAGCCAGTACAGAAATTTAGAATAGAGTTACTTCTTCACCACAATACTTTATCGCCAAAAATAGAACTAGAAGAGAAATTAAACCTCCAAAGAAGTATGACGAGGCTGATCTAGTTACATATGCTTTAAATGTGGCTCAAGATATAGATGCAAACCAAGAGCCATCTAATTATTCTAAGGTAGTTAGCTGTAAAGACTCAGAAAAGTGGATGTTTGCTATACAAAAGGAGATGAAATCACTCCACAAAAAAAAACACGGGATCTTGTGAAACTTCCTAAAGGTATAAAGGTTTTTTGTTGTAAATGGGTGTTTAAAATGAAAGAAGGGACTCTAGGAGTTGAAGATCTCATATAGAACAAGGCTTGCTGCAAAAGGTTACAGTCAAATTCCAAGAGTGGACTTCACAGATGTGTTTTCCCTAGTTGTGAAGCATAGTTCGATTCGAGTTTTGGTTGGTATTATGGCCGTGCATAATTTAGAGCTTGAGCAGTTAGATGTAAAAACTGTATTTTTACATGGAGAACTTGAGGAGGATATTTACATGCAACAATCAAAGAGTTTTACAGTCTTAGAAAAAGAGGACTATTTTTGCTTGCTGAAAAAGTCCCTTTACGGTTTGAAACAGTTACCAAGATAGTGGTACAAGAGGTTTGATTCCTTTATGACTTCTCATGATTTCAAAAGAATAGCTTTGACTGTAACACCCCTATCCCGTGACCGTCGCCGGAATAGGTAAGGGGCATTACCGGGCTTGTAACTCATGTCAGAACCGTAAAATTTTGAACTTTTTCTTGAAATAAAGGTCATTCATTTAGATAAGTACTAAGCACAGCCAGGGATAAAATTTAAACTTCTCTAAGTAAACATTCAAAAGATGCCATTTTCGCATGGCTTATATACATTAACCAAAATATTCTTCCGCCACTAGTCTATTTTATACATGCCATAAGATAATCCAAAACATAGCAGTACCAAACAGTGGATAGTGATAGTGTGACTAGTTGCTGACGACCCCCGAGCCTGTAGCTTCCAAATGGGATCTATAAAACAGAAAAAAAAAGTAAACGGAGTAAGCATTACAATGCTTAGTAAGTTTTAAGCAGTGTCAACAGATAACAATCAAATTATAACATAGTTGTTTGTATTTTTATTTCACTCTTCCTTCGGGCATACCATCCGTTTACCGAATATGCACATCTCAGCATATGCAATAGGCAGATAAAATTTCACATAAAAGTGAGCTCATGTGACATAGATATATTGTATAATTTCACATAACCTTTCACACTGATCCGATGTCACATAATCATAGGAATAGTTTCATAGATTGCTCACGTATGCATCACATAACTACCTTATGATTTAGTTCAAATCAAGCTCACATTTAAACTTGGAGTACATACCTGTTTAACCTTTCGCATTGAATATATTTATAAGCAATTCTTATTACGAAGTCTTATAGCTTTAACCTCTACTCGGATTATCGGCGAGACCTTTAGCTCAGATGAAATCTCCACACGAAGTTATCGGGTCTTACCCGGACAAAATCTCCACACGTAGTCATCGGGTCTTACCCGGAATATATTTCCACACGTAGTCATCGGGTCTTACCCGGAATATATTTCCAAGTTTCATGTACATTTAATCACATGTTACGACATTCACATCGACTGTCATATTTGTAATTCATTTGCCTCATCAAATATATAACAATACACACCTTTCACATTTGGTCATTCGGCCACAATATACCCACACCTCCTACATACTTCACACTAGCCCTTCGGCTTTACCACATATACGTATCTCATACATATTTCACACTAGCCATTCAGCTTTACCACATATACATATCTCATATATATATTTCACATTAGCCATTCGGCTTTACCACATATACATATCCCATACATATTTCACATTAGCCATTCGGCTTTACCACATATACATATCTCATACATATTTCACATTAGCCATTCGGCTTTACCACATATACATATCTTAATCTTGTGCATCAATTTCAGCAATAGCTTATAAGCAACTCAAATAGTTTCATCAATGTTTTCAACAAATTCACATATTCACTACAAGCTGTTTTTCCTGAGCAATAGTCACAAAATTATTTTTAACTGGAGCTACAAAACTCAAAATCAATTGCCGTTAATTTTCCCTGAATATAGAATCATATATATTCCATCCATAAAATTTTCAGAATTTTAGGTTTGGCCAATCAATACCAGATTTTTCTTAAAGTTTCCCCTGTTTCACTGTTTGACTAATCTAACCACTCTTCACTACGAATCAAATTTCTCATTGTACAGAATTCAAAATATGTTCTATCTGATTTCATTTGAAACTAGACTCATTAAGGAGTCTAAGCATATAAATTTTATCTTATAACCATTTTTGTACAAATTATAATGATTTTCTAAAAACAGAACAGGGGATTTCGGAGTCATTCTGACACTGTCTCACACAACTTTAAATATCTCTTTATAGGAAATTTCTTTGCTTACACGGTCTATTTTTATAAGAAACTAGACTAATTAAGATTTGATTACATATTTTATTCAGCCTATAATTCCACACCAACAATTTATAGTGATTTTCTAAAGTCACGTTACTGCTGCTGTCCTAAGCAAATTATTACAATTTGCTCTTAAATTTCCAAGTCCAAACACTTATGAACTTACCATTTGAGTTTAAGACATATCATGACCACATCATACCTTATTAAATCAACTCATTATGTCCTATTATGATTGAATTTACTCAACGTTTAATCACTTAAAACTTACCTCGGAAGTGGTCGACGACTAGATATCCACGGCTATTTGTTTACTTTCTCTTTTCCCCTATCCGACTTTGATCCTCTTTGCTCTTAAGCTTAAGTAAAACAATAGATTTGCTTAAGTACTTAACTAATATTATTCACTTAACAATCACATTTGGCAATCACATATCATTTAATCTACATCTAAAACAAAAGATTTCAATATGTATCATATTTAATAAAACATGCCATGATTCGATTTCATGCTTATTTAATCATATATTAACACATCTCATTCAACATATCACATCAGTAGTCATTTGCTACATTCGGATATAATCTCCATATGTACACCGTCATTTACATTTCGGTTCAAAAGTCATACATAAATATCACATATCCATTTCATCATTCAAGCTTAACCCATAGTGACCATTCAACTATAAATCATATACATAAATTATTTATCACACAACTTAATTCAAGTAGAACCAAAAGGTCACAATTCATCTAATATACACATATCAAGGCATCATCAATTATATACTAAAGGTGACTACTCAAAACTTACCTTGGATTTTATCGAATAACTACGGATTGACTAATCGATTAGTTTCGCTTTCCCTTTATCCAAAATTGGCTCCTTATGCTCTTGAGCTTGAATTACACAAATTTAACTTATTGTTAATCAACTAATCAAGCATTGTATCATGAGCATATTCGGCTTTCACACATTTTAAACATAGTAATAATCATGCACATTAAAATCAAAATGCAATTAATCCCATACACAAAAATATAGGACACTTCACTTCCATCTACTTATATACACGTATCACATAAGACTATTTTATACTTTCTATCACCTAAACAAACAACAAATTTTCCAATTAATTTCTTGAGTCCACATTCGGCATCTATATCCACAAAAACACACTATAAATCATCTAAACATTTTTCACTTCAATCACACATACATATCATGCTAGCACATAACACCATGATTTTGTCCTAATTTGGAGAGCCAATAATTTAAGTATTACAGCAGCATATTAATTAGCTAAGTACCATAAATTTGTCCTAATTTGGACAGCCAATAATTTACAGCATTACAGCAGCAAATTAATTAGTAATAAACTATCTTAAGTTCAATTTTAACTCCCTCATGCAGCAACCAGACAGCATGCAAGTTAACTTCCAACATTCGGTCAAAGCATTTAAATAAAAGAATATGCATGCTAAATTTCCAGCATTTGGACAACATTTCAACTTGAAATTTTTCAGCCTTTCACCTTCAATATTTCGAATATTCAAAAGCAAAAAGAAGAGTACAACTAATCAATTAAAATTTTTGAACATAATTCAAGGTATATGTTCAACTAAATATTCATGTTAACTCATAATCAATAAGATATTAAGTAGAAAATAAAAACATTATTAGCATGCATGCTATCTACATACAACAACCATTCGACTTCCATCTATTATCAACCCTCAATACACAAAACATCGAAACCAACATCAAAGAAATATAAACATCCATGACCAAATGTCATCTTCATCCATTTACAAAAATTTTGCCATGAGCTGACTTCTATACTTGATGACCACTCCAAATATACAAGGATTTTCAATGAAAGAGCATTAAACATACCTTAATCTATACATTCACCATAGCCGAATGCCCTAGCTTCATTTCCATTTTCTTTTCTTTATGGTTTTCGGCAAAAATGCAAGAAAGGATGGGTGTAACTTTGTTTTTATCACCATCTTCTATTATATTTCATTTTAATAAGCCAATTACTAAATTAATCTTTGTAATTTAATATCAAAACCTTTTAAATGGTGGTCCATTACCGTCCACTTACCTATGTAGTGGCCAAATATCATTTAATAATTATATTTCTTCTTTCTTTCTCAACATTTGGCAAGCACAAGGCAAGGATGTATGGCTTCCCTTTTTTTATTTTAAAATTTAAACCATTAACTATTATAATATAATATATAATGCATATATGGCTATTCAACCATCATCATGGCCGGCCACTTACATAAAAATGGGGAATTTGACATGCAAATCCCCATATTTTAAGCCATGCAATATTTGACCACTACACTTCAACCTACCACAATTTTAATATTTTCACATAAGTCCTTTTTAACTAAATTCACATAAAAATAATCAAATTAATGCATGAAACTTTCACACATGCATTTACTTACATTATAAACACGGAATATATCTTTTAATTTCTTATAGGGCTCGGTTTTGTGGTCCTGAAACCACTTTTCGACTAGGGTCAGTTTAGGGCTGTCACATTGACAGTTGTGTTTACTTTAAGAAAAACAGTGATGGTTTGTTTGTGTATCTAGTCCTTTATGTTGATGACATGTTGATAGCAACGAAAGATAAAGAAGAGATAAGAAAGGTTAAAGCCCAACTAAGTGAAGAATTTAAGATGAAAGATTTGGGACCAGCAAAGAAGATACTTGGTATGGAGATTCTCAGAAATAGAAAATGTGATAGCCCTAATATGACCCTAGTCGGGAAGTGGTTTCGGGACCACAAAACTGAGTCATAAAAATAATTAGCTGTCATGTTTGATGCTTACTATATGTATATATGCATGTGTGAAAATTTCATATTTGAATTTTGCTAATTGTAGGTGAAATTTAGTAAATAGGACTTATGTAAGAAAATTTAGAAATGTGCTAGGCAAATGTAAAGTGGCCTATTAATGCATGTTATAGAAGTGAGGGGTTTGCATGTCAAATTGCCCAAAAATTGAGCTAGTGGCCGGCCATGCTATGGGTCATAGCATATTTTAAGCATGGTGTGCTAATGTTCATGTTGGAAAGAATAAAATAATGAGTTAGTAATAAAATAAGGGGGATGAAGGGTGAAGAAAAGAAAAAAAAGGGTATCACGTTGTTCTTCTTAGCCGTACAAGAAGAAGAAGAAAGAGGAGGGGGGGCATTCGGCCTTTTGAATGAAGAGAAGGTTAGAAAATTTTGTTAATCTTTCTTTTGAAATCTTAGTTTGTTCAGGTTAATCACCATGTTTTTCTTACCTAGCCATACTAAAATTTTGAATTTAGAGCGTTGGATGGAACTTTCGGTTATAGTATGTGTGAAAAGAACTTGATTTTTTCTTACCTTTAAGTTTTGATGGATAAAGAAACAAAAAGATTGTTGATGAAAGAAATTAATGTGTTAAGTGATTATATGAAACTTATTCATGTTTATATGTGCTATATGCATTGAAAATGGTTGATGATTTTGGATGTGATTAGATTGAATCGGCCATGGTATATCCATAAGTATGATTTATGCTTGTTATGTTACTCATGGTTAAAATGATTCGGCTATGGTTCATGTAAAAATAAAATATACATGATTTGGTATTAAATGATATTAGGTTACATTCGAATATAGAAAGAGTTTATATTTGGCTAATGATTTGTTCTTGTGAAGTATAAATTTGTAACATGAATTGAGTTGGAAGTTATTATAATGTACTTGTGCATTCGGGTATATGATGAAAATATATGAGGTGGTTATAATCAAATTTGTGATTCGGATCTTGCACATATATATATATTTGCACATGATGTATTGGTATGACATATATATTATCTCAAGGTATATATTTATATATGATGGTGTTTCAGTTATGGAGTAAACGATGGATGCGTATTGAGTTATAATATGTAATGCATTAGTTAGTAAAATGTATGCCATTTATATGTGGTATTAAGTATATAATTGGCCTCAACA
Source organism: Gossypium hirsutum (assembly GCF_007990345.1). Taxonomy (NCBI): domain Eukaryota; kingdom Viridiplantae; phylum Streptophyta; class Magnoliopsida; order Malvales; family Malvaceae; genus Gossypium; species Gossypium hirsutum. The sequence goes on from NC_053435.1 coordinate 60,054,727, forward strand.
TAGACTTGCATATTCGGCCACATGAGATGGATTGGTGTTGCATGTATTCGGTTAGAGGCAAGCATATTGATGCTTTTATCTTGACTTAGATAATCGGCTCAAGGAGAATTTGTTCAGTGCTTAGTTAATTGATATTAGGTCAATGATGTGTGTATTCAGTCATAAAAGTGCACATGAGGAAATGTTAGATTAATTGTATTAAATTGCTCAATGTGATTAAAAATACGTATGACCATTTTGTATTTGAGCTAAAGGTGTCCATATGACCTATCAAACTCCTTGTCATATTCGGCCATAAGCTAGCATAATGGGACTTTAATAAGTTAAATTTGTTTGAATTAGCTCAAGAGCTTAGAGGACCACAGTTGGATAAGGGAAGGGAAAAAGTGATCGAATAGCCGCCGAAATCGTTCGACCACATCCGAGGTAAGTTTTAAGTGATTAAACGTTGAGTAAATTCAATCATAATAGGACATAATGAGTTGATTTAATAAGATATGATGTGGCCATGATATGTCTTAAACTCAAATGGTAAGTTCATAAGTGTTTGGACTTGGAAATTTAAGAGCAAATTGTAATAATTTGCTTTGGACAGCAGCAGTAACGTGATTTTAGAAAATCACTATAAATTGTTGGTGTGGAATTATAGGCTGAATAAAATATGTAATCAAAGCTTAGTTAGTCTAGTTTCTTATAAAAGAGACCATGTAAGCAAAGAAATTTCCTATAAAGAGATATTTAAAGTTGTGTGGGACAGTGTCAGAATGACTCCGAAATCCCCTATTCTGTTTTTAGAAAATCATTATAATTTGTCCAAAAATGGTTATAAGATAAAATTTATATGCTTAGACTCCTTAATGAGTCTAGTTTCAAATGAAATCAAATAGAACACATTTTGAATTCTTTACAATGAAAAATTTGATTCATAGTGAAGAGTGGTCAGATTAGTCAAACAGTGAAACAGGGGAAACTTTAAGAAATATCTGGTATTGATTGGCCAAACATAAAATTCTGGAAATTTTATGGATGGAAGATATACGAGTATATATTCAGGGAAAATTAACGGCAAGTGATTTGGAGTTTTGTAGCTCCAGTTATAACTAATTTAGTGACTATTGCTCTGCAAAACAGCTCGTAGTGGATATGTGATTTTGTTGTAAACATGGATAAAACTTGTTTTAGTTGCTCATAAGCTATTGATTAAACCCATACGTGAATTCTAAATCGTGATATTGTAAAACGATATATGAGTGTTAGATGGATCTTTGATATTAAAATTTGTGAAATTGTAAGTTTATGAGTATTCGACTATGAAATGATAGTATGGCGTGAAATTGAATTATTCATTGGAAAATGATTGATGTAGATTCGGCCAAGACAAAGTGTATACATGATAGTATATGTGGTATGTGAAGTATATTTGGATAATTGTGATGTGGATACATGAAAATTTATATTTTGATTTAGGATTTTATGTGATGAATGTGAATGTGTATATATGAGATAAGGCCGAATGGCCAATGTGATGAATGTGAACATGCATATATGAGATAAGGCCGAATGGCCAATGTGATGAATGTGAGCATGCATATGTGTGATAAGGCCGAATGGCCAATGTGGTGAATATGAACATGCATATATGTGGTAAAGCCGAATGGCTAATGTGAAATATGTATGAGAAATGTATATGTGGTAAAGCCGAATGGCTAATGTGAAATATGTATGAGATATGCATATGTGGTAAAGCTGAATGGTCAATGTGAAATATATATATATGAGATATGTATATGTGGTAAAGCCGAATGGCTAGTGTGAAATATGTAGGCGATGTGCGTATATTGTGGCCGAACGACCAATGTGAAAGGTGTGTATTATTAGATATTTGATGAGGCAAATGAATTACAAATATGACAGTCGATGTGAATGTTGTAACATGTGATTAAATGTACATGAAACTTGGAAATATATTCTGGGTAAGACCCAATGACTACGTGTGGAGATTATGTCCGGGTAAGACCCGATGACTACGTGTGGAGATTATGTCTGGGTAAGACCCGATGACTACGTGTGGAGATTTTGTCCGGGTAAGACCCGATAACTTCGTGTGGAGATTTCGTCTGAGCTAAAGGTCTCGCCGATAATCCGGGTAGAGGTTAAAGCTATAAGACTTCGTAATAAGAATTGCTTATAAACATATTCAATGCGAAAGGTTAAACAGGTATGTACTCCAAGTTTATATGTGAGCTTGATTTGAACTAAATCATAAGGTAGTTATGTGATGCATACGAGAGCAATCTATGAGACTATTCCTATGATTATGTGACATCGGATCAGTGTGAGAGGTTATGTGAAATCATACAATATATTTATGTCACATGAGCTCACTTTTATGTGAAAGTTTAACTGCCTATTGTATATGATGAGATGCGCATATTCGGTAAAGGGATGGTATGCCCGAAGGAAGAGTGAAATAAAAATACGAACAACTATGTTATAATTTGATTGTTATCTGTTGACACTGCTTAAAACTTACTAAGCATTGTAATGCTTACTCCGTTTACTCTGTTTCCTCTGTTTTATAGATCTCATTGCAAAGCTACAGGCTCGGGGATCGTCAGCAATTAGTCACACTATCACTATCCACCGCTTGTTACTATTATGTTTAGAATTATTTATGGCATGTATAGAATAGACTAGTGGCGGAAGAATATTTTTGGTTAATGTATATAAGCCATGCGAAAATGGCATCTTTTGAATGTTTACTGAGTGAAGTTTAAATTTTACCTCTGGTTGTGCTTAGTACTTATTTAAATGAACGATCTTTATTTCAAGAAAAAGTTCAAAATTTTACTGTTCTGACATGAGTTACAAGTCCGGTAATGCCCCTTACCTATTCTGGCGATGGTTACGGGATAGGGGTGTTACAGAAAAGTAAGTAAATTTGACCAAAGTCAGGAATGGTACATTGAGAAAGTTATTTGCAGGTTCAATATGCAGAGAGCTAAGCCTGTTAGTACTACTTTAGCAGCCCATTTCAGACTTTCATTGGCTTTGTCTCCACAATCGGATAATGAGATTGAGTACATTTCACATGTTCCATACTCTAGTGTAGTGGGATCTCTCATGTATGCTATGATTTGTTCATGTCCAGAGTTATCATATGCACTCAGTGCAATTAGTAGATACATGGCAAATCCCGGTAAAGAACATTGGAAAGTAGTTCAATGGATTTTAAGATACTTACGAGGTACTACTGATGTTTGCTTACAGTTTGGAAGAACTAGAGATGGAGTCATTGGGTACGTTGATGTTGATTTTACTGAAGACCTTGATAGAAGAAGATCTCTCACGGGTTATGTCTTTACAATCAGAGGTTGTGCAATCTGTTGGAAAGCTACTTTGCAAACTACAGTCGCTTTGTCTACCACTGAAGCTGAGTACACGGCGATTACTGAGGCTTGTAAAGAAGCTATTTGGTTGAAAGGACTCTTTAGTGAAGTCAATGAAGACCTTCAAATCAGTACATTATTTTGTGACAGACAGAGTGCCATCTTCCTTACAAAAAAAATCAAATGTTTCATGAGAGAACAAAACACATTGATGTTCTGTATCATTTTGTTCATGATATTATTGCTCGCGGTGATATTGTTGTGAGCAAAATTAGTACTCATAAAAATCCTGCAGATATGATGACTAAGCCACTTCCTATAACCAAGTTTGAGCATTGTTTAAACTTGGGTGGTCTTCATTGTTGAAGTTAAACTCTTAAGGGATTTTATGGAAGAGGCGGAGAACTTGTTCGTTGAGAGTTCGTGATGAAAAACTTGTTCATTGAGAATTCATGTTAAGGTGGCGATTACTAGAATTAAGTGACCCAAATACTTATTTAAGTAAAATACAGTGGTAAAATAAAATAAAAGTAAAATCCATATAGAACTACACTTCTTTTATTTTATTTTAGAATAAGGTTTTTTAAACCTTATTAAACTCCGTCTATTTGACATTGATTAGAATAAGGTGTTTCAATCTTACTACACTCCTATTAGAATATGATTTTACAAGTCTATAAATAGACATAGTCTATTCCTTTTGTAATTATTCAAATTCGACATAAGGAATTTTCTTCTCCCCTGCCCGTGGTTTTCTCTCAAAAGGGTTTCCATGTAAAATTTATGTGTTTTTTATTTTATTTCTCTTTTCTTTGCGATATATTGTCATTACCGACATTCTATTAATTTTATATTAATGTACATTTAAAACCTAGATCTGAAAAATATTAATTATACCATATACTTAAAAGAATTTAATTACAAATATTAATACCTAATTATTCATTCTTAACATATTATATGCTAGACATTCAAATGTCCTTTTTTTTCAAATTAAAAAAATGTAACTTAATTGTACTTAAAACTTAACACATATAAAAAGTTACACACCATTCTTTTAGTAGAATTCACCATTCTTTTTAAAAGTCTGCCTTTTGGCATGCCTCTACCTGCTCTAATGTAGCCCGCTTCGAGGGGTTTTGTCTTATTTGTCTATTTTGTTTAGCTTTCATATTTAGTTGTTTTTGGTTGTGTCGAATTTGTTTCTTGTCTTTTGTGTGATATTTTTGGGCTAATATTTGATGATGAGATTTGGCAATGGAGAATACATTAGTGGGGTTGCATATCGCTGATGATGATGGGGAGGAGTTGCAGGTTGTGGGAGTCTCAAAAGGTCATATCAAGATGTATGATCTTTGTCTTGTAGGTTGTTGTCTTACAGCCAGTGTAGTCCAATTTTAGGCAATGCGACTTTAGCGATCTATGGCATCCATTAGGGGGCATTAAGATTTCGAATTTGGGGGATAAACAATTTCTATTTCAGTTTTTTCATCGAGTAGATTTCAAAAGAGTGATAAAAGGGTCGCCCTTGACTTTTAATAATCACCTATTGGTGTTTCACATATTAGGGGATATGGAGGGCCGATGTTGGTACCTTTGGTTTATTCTTATTTTTTGGTTCAAGTTTATAAGTTACCTCCAAGATTTTATTTTGAATTAGTGGCTAAATAGTTGGGAAATTTTATTGGGAGGTTTTGAGGAGTATGGTTTGCGGTAGGTAACTAGGGGTTTTAGGCATTTCATGCGCATTAAGGGGAAAATCGACATTAGATCCCCATTGAAATGAAGGAATAAGATTCAATTACCTCCTCAAAGCCATATATATGCGAGGTTTTAGTATGAAAAACTAACGTTGTTTTGTTTTCTGTGTGGTTGCTTAGGACATAGTGATGGTTTTTGCCCGATTCGGTTAACATCAGAGGCGAATGATGCTAAAATGGGATGGGAAATTTCATTACAGGCTATTTCAGTGAGGCGAGTTGTTATAATTGAGAGTTTTTGGTTACAAGGGGGAAGTGTGATAGGGTTTGGTGGAAATTCTTTCAAAGCAAGAGGGGTAATGAGTGTGAAGGGTTTTTTTTTATGTCTGAAGGGATAAATAATATTAATCCAATACTGGGTATGAAACTGGAAGGTAAATCTAGGGAGTGATTTGGGATGTTCGAGAACTTTGGTTTGTGGTTTAGGCAAGATCTAATGAACCATAATTTAGAGGAAGTCTTGATTGATAGTTTGGAGCGGAAGAAGTAAAGGACAACTGTATTATCTGGTAGAGTTTTTGAAATTTCTGATTCGGGGAGAAAGTGGGTGAGCAATTAGTGGCTTACTAAGATGAATTATCAACGACCACCAAGGGGTAGGTCAATTGACAGGATTATGTGTTAAAATGTTCGTGGGTTGGGGAGTCCATAAGAAAATAGAGGCTTCAATAGACGTTGAAACTTCATAATCCCAAAATTGTCTTCTTTATGGAGACAAATCTGGATTTGAACAGAATGGAGAAAGTGCATAGGAAGGGTGGGGTTTTGCACGGTATAGACATCCTAGTGGATGGATTTAGGGGTGGGCTTAGTTTGGGTTGGCATTGAAATGTGGTTGTTAGTTTAAAGAGTTTCTCAAAAAAGCATACTGATGTGGAGATTCAAAAGTATGGAGACAAAGGTAAATAGAAGAGGATAGGATTTTATCGTTCTCTTGATTTGAGGAGTCAATTTGATTCATGGAATCTCTTACTGGGGTTGGGTAGGGATCAGATTTTACCCTGGATGGTGTGTGGGGATTTCAATGAGATACTCTATTCATTTGAGAAGAAAGGGGGTTTAGGTGGGAGGGGGCTAAATGGAGGAATTTCAAAAGGTGTTAACGGATTGTCAGTTAGAGGATCTGGGGTTTGAGGGGCCCTGGTTTACTTGGGAATAAGGGAATTTTGGACATAATAATATCAGGGAAAGGTTGGACTGAGGTGTTACAAATTCAACTTGGTGGGATAAATTCTCAAACTTCTCAATATGACAATTGTTGTATTCGTTTTCTAATCACTGCCCTCTGTTGGTGAACACAGATAAGGATGAGAGGCAACAGAGAGAGATTAGATTTAGATTCAAAGCCTGTTAGATATTGGAGGAATCTTGTGAGGATGAGATTCACTGGCATTGAGAAAGCAGTATGGGGACTGTTCCTCATTGTTTTGAATTGTTGGGGTTGGGAATAAAGGTATGGGGTGATGGATTAAGAAAGAAAAAAGGGGAATATTAGAAAATTATGCAACTGAATTGCTGAGCTCAATAAGGAGGACATGAGTGATGATAATATATCAGACCTTTTTGGGACTAAGTTAAAGTTGAATCTAAGTATGAAAAATGAGGAAATATTTTTGGAACAAAGAGTGCATGTTAATTGGTTAAATTAAGGTGATTGAAATACAAGTTTTTTTCATCGAGTGGTGTCACAAATGAAGTATTTAAACAAAGTTAAAGGGTTGGATAAGGGTGATGGTCATATTGTTAGCGATGATAATGAGGTAGATTGCATTGCAAATGAGTATTTTATGGATTTATTCACCTCTAAAGGATTGATTAATTTTGATCATATTCTGACGAGGGTGCGACGTTGCATTATGGATGGCATGAATAAATGTTTGACGACATGTTGTGAAATGGAGGAGATTGCCACCACCTTAAAAGCTATGGCGCCTACTAAAGCTTCGAGAATTGATGGTTGTCCTGCATTATTTTTCCAAACTTACTAACATATTGTGGGGCAGGATGTTGGGTCTTAAGTTCTTGAGGTTCTCAATGAAGGTACGTCTCTAGCAGAAATAAACCATACCAACATTGTTCTAATTCTAAAAACGTTTAATCCTACTAGCATGAAAGATTTTTTGTCCTATTAGTCTATGTACGGTGTTGTTTAAAATATCTCTAAAACTATGGTTAATCGATTTCAAACTATTTTAAATTGTTGTGTTGATGAAGCGCAGAGCACTTTTGTTCTTAGAAGGTTAATAACAGACAACATTCTCCTTGCGTACGAAATTTTAAAGGTGTATAAGTGGAAAAGGCTTGAAATGAAGGAACATATTGCATTAAAGCTTGACATGAGTAAGATATATGATAGGGTGGAGTGAAATTTTATTGAAAAGATGATGATTCATAGGGGCTTTTTGAGATTTTGGGTGGATTTTATTATTCATTGTGTGTGTATAGTCTCATACTTTGTAGTTATTAATGGTAAAGTGGGGAGGGTTTTTCACTAGGAAGGGGTCTTGACAAGGGGATCCAGTTAGCCCGTATCTGTTTCTAACACGTAGTGAAGGGTTATCCTCTTTGTATATGCTTGTCAGGACGGATTGGTTAGGGGTGCAAAAATATGCCGAAGGAGCTTAGAGGTTTCCTATCTTTTATTTGTAGATGATTATATTTTATTTGGAGAGGCTACAATGGTCCTAAAGTAGATTCTTAATGAATATGAGTAGGTGTCAGGACGCTGTGTGAACTATGAAAAGTCAGTCACTTATTGTAGTTTGAATGTGGGGGAGGAAAAGAGGAGAATGATTTTAGATTGCTTAGGGGTCTGTGTATCTTCCGATCCTGAGCAATATTTGAGTTTGCCAAACATAGTAGGAAGAAATAAAGTAGGGTTTTTCAATGGTTGAATGATCAGTTGAAGAGTCGTATTAATAGTTGGTGTGTGAGGCCATTGTCCAAAGGGGGAATGAGGTTTTTATAAAGAGTGAATTACATGATATTCCCACTTTTACTGCATCTTGTTTTCTATTGCCAGCTTCGTTGTGTTTGGATTTGGAACATATTATCTATTTTTGGTGGCAAAAATTTGGGAAAAAAAATGGGATCCATTAGTGTACGTGGTCAAAACTATGCAAACTGAAAGAGAATAGAGGTATGGGATTCAGTAGCCTTGGAAAATTTAATATTGCTCTTGCCCAAACATAGGTGGCATTTGAATAAGAATTAGAACTCGCTGTTAGCTATATCTTTTAAAGCCAAATACTATCTCACTACCGATTTTTTGGATGCAAAGTTAGGGACTTACCCATCTTATACCTAGAAGAGTATATAGATGGTGATGGATCTACTCAATTAAAGAATAGGCTAGCAGGTGGGGACGGGTTCAAAAATCAACATTTGGGACGGTATATAGGTCCCTAGAATAGCACAATATAGATCTCAAAATTTGGATGGCATTGTGTCATTCTTTAAAGTTTCAGATCTGATTTTACAAAATGAAAGACAATGAGATGTAGTAAAACTTACTAGGTGTTTTAGTGCTTGGGTGGTGAGTAAAATCCTGTGCATCCGGCTTGCTTTGAATCTGGTATTTAGGCGCGGCCATATGGCTTTATTACAAAGACTTGGAACGTCTATTCCCACAGCAAATGATAGTAGTTACATTAATTTTTGCAAGAAAATTCGACGACTCAATTTGCCGGAGAAGATCAAAATTATAGTCTGGCGCATATTTAATAATCTAATTCCTAATTTCCACAATTTAAACAACAAATGGTTAGCTGGATCTGCTGAGCCCAAAGTGTGCGAGTGGTGTGGAGAATTTGTAACATGGCTTTCGAGACTACCCATTTGTAGTGGAGATTTGGAATATGTTTCTGTAAAAATAGAATGTTGATAATAGTAAGGAAAGAGAGAAAAAATAGAACACTCAGATTTTATGTGGAAACCCTTTTGGGAAAAAAACCACGGGTAGAGGAGAAAAAAATTTACTAAGTCGAATTTGAATGATATAAGAGGAGAGACGATTGTGTCTATTTATAGTTTGTAAAACCATATTCTAATCAAAGTCAAATAGAAGTAATATAGAAAGGTTAAATCACCTTATTCTACTCAATATCAAATAGAGGAAGCATACCTCTATAAGGATTTCACCTCGACCTTTGCCATCGTAAATCCCCTATCTTGCCACTTGCATTTTTATTTAACAAGAATTTGGGTCACATATCTTTAACAATCTCCACCTTGATATGAACTCTCAACGAACAAGTTCTCCACCTCTTCCATGAAACCCCTTAAGGGTTTATCTTCATCAATGAACACCAACCAAGTCTAAGCAATGCTCAAACTTGGTTATTAGAAGTGACTTAGTCATCATATCTACAGGATTATGATGAGTACATATTTTTCCCACAACAATATCACCACGAGCAATAATATTATGAACTAAATGATACTGAACATCAATATGCTTTGTTCTCTCATGAAACATTTGATCCCTCATAAGGAAGATGACACTTTGATTGTTACAATACTGTACTGATTTGAAGGTATTTATTGAGTTCACTAAAGAGCCCCTTTAACTAAATAGCTTCTTTACAAGCCTCACTAATTGCCATGTACTTAGCTTCAGTGGTGGACAAAGTGACAGTAGTTTGCAAAATGGCTTTTCAACTGATTGCAAAACCCCCAATTGTAAAGACATAACCGGTGAAAGATCTTCTTTTATCAAGGTCTCCTGCAAAATCAACATCAACATACTCAATGACTTCATCTCTATTTCTTCTAAAATGTAAGCAAACATCAGTAGTACCTCTGAAGTATCTCAAAATCCACTGAACTGCTTTCTAGTGTTCTTTACCAGGATTCGCCATGTATCTACTAACTGTACTAATTGCATATGATAGATCTAGACGTAAGCAAACTATAGCATACATGAGTGATCTCACTACACTAGAATATAAAACATGTGACATGTCGACAATCTCATCATTTGATTATGGAAAAAGCCAATGAAAGTTTGAAATGGGCTGCTAAAGGAGTACCAATAGTCTTAGCTCTTTGCATATTGAAATTAAATACAGTTTACTTGCTTTTCTATCTCTAAGAATCTCTATGCCAAGTATCTTCTTTGTTGCTCCCAAATCCTTCATCTCAAATCCTTCACTAAGCTGGGCTTTGACTTTTCTTATCTCTCATTTATCTTTTGCCGTTATCAACATGTCATGAACATAGAGGAGTAGATACGTAAAAGAGCCATCATTATTTTTCTTAAAATAAACACAACTGTTAAAGCTACTTCTTTTGAAATTATGAGAAGTCATAAAGGAATCAAACCTCTTATACCATTGTCTTGGTAACTATTTTAAGCCTTGAAAGGACTTTTTCAGTAAGCAAACATAGTCCTCTTTTTCTGAGTTTGTAAATCCCTCTGGTTGTTACATATAAATGCCATCCTCAAGTTCTCCGTGTAAGAACGTTGTTCTTACATCTAACTATTCGAGATCCAAATCATACATGGCAACAATACCAAGTAAGGCTCGAATCGAACTGTGCTTCACAAATGGAGAAAACACACCTGGAATATGACTGTAACGCTTTGCAGCAAGCCTTACTTTATATCTGGGTTCTTTAACTTCTAGAGCCTCTTCTTTCCTCTTAAACACCCATTTACAACGAACAACCTTCTTACATTTAGGAAGCTTCATAAGATCTTATGTTTTGTTCTTGTGGAGTGAGTCCATCTCTTCTTGCATGACAAACATCCACTTTTCCGAGTCTTCACAGCTAACTGCTTCAGAATAAGTAGATGGCTCTTGATTTCCATCTATCTTCTGCCACATTTAAAGCATAAGCAAGTAGATCAGCTTCGACATACCTTTTTGGAGGTTTAATTTCTCTTCTAGTTCTATTTTTTGCAATAGAATATTGTGGTGAAGAAGGGACACTATTCTGATTTTTTATACTAACTTGAGAAGTCAACTCTGCTGTAGATACTAGATCAATATGAAGCTCCACCTACTTTTGCTGTTCTTTGTTTGAAGAGTCTTTAAGAGATAAGTTAGGTAGCATAACTGTTTCATAAAAAACAACATCTCTGCTAATTACAACTTTCTATTTTCAGGATACCATTACTTATACCCTTTTTTTCGGCCTTATAACCAAGAAAAACAAATTTAATAGATCTCGGTTCTAATTTTTAATTATCAACATGAGCATATGTAGGACGCCCAAAAATGTTTAAATTAGAATAGTCAGTAGGCTTACCAGACCATATCTCTTATGGAGTCTTTTTCTCAATGGCAACGAATGAAGATCGATTGATCAAAAAAATGCAGTAGAGGCTGCTTCAGCCGAAAACGACTTCGGTAAATTAACATTCAGCAACATACATCAAACCTTCCCCATGATCGTTCAGTTCATTCATTCTATAATGTCATTTTGCTATGGAGTATGACAAATTGTCAAGTGTATCATGATCCTTTCTAATTTGCACAATTCGTTAAACTTATCAGAATTGAACTCCAAGCCATTATATGTTTGAAGGTGTTTAATCTATTTTCTTGACTATTTCTCAACCATAGTTTTCCAAGACTTGAATGTGGAAAACACATCGCTTTTCTGCTTCAGGAAGTATGGCCAAACTTTTCTGGAAACATCATCAATACGAGTTATAATATAATTAGATCCACCTCTTAAAGGAATTCTGGATGGTCCCCAAAGATTAGAATGAATATAATCCAACGTTCCCTTCGTGTTATGGATTCCTCTAGTGAATTGAACACTCTTTTGCTTCCCAAAAATACAGTGCTCATAGAACTTCTGTTTGCTAATGCCTTGCCCATCAAGAAGTCCTCTTTTGCTCAATTCTGCCATGTCATTTTCACTTATATGGCCTAGACGTATATGCCAAAGTCTAGTAACATCATCATCTGACAAGTAAGATGAAGCAATTGCAGCATCACTAGTAACAATAGAACCCTACAAAATATATAACTTGGTAGCTTTTCTTTGCCCTTTCATCACAACAAGGAAACCTTTGGAAATATTTAGAACCCTACTTTCGGCTATGTATTTATACCCTTTTGAATCAAGAGTACTCAACAAAATCAAATTTCTTTTCAATCGTAACACCCTTTACCCATGTCTAACACTGAGACAGGATACGATGCATTACCGGACGCATACATGTAAAATCGGGCCATAAAATTTCAACCAATTCAAAAACATTCAAACACATGCATATCGTCCTTTATACGGGCCTACGAGGCCCAAAACATACAACGGGGGTGGTTCGGGTGTAACACCCCTAGCCCATTTTCGATCGTCGGTTTTAGGCTAAGAGGTATTACCGAGCTAAACATTAAATTTTTCATTCACATTACCAATCGACATGAACAGAAATTGAGCTGAATACATATTGATTTATAAGTTATAAATGCCATTTTCATATGGCCAAAATATTTACAATACAAAACATAACTATCACCAGCCTAACCTATACATGCCATATCAAGGCCAAAAATATAACTATACCAAAAAGATTGATAGTACGGTGAACTGCTGTTGATCCTCGAGTCGGTGGCCAAAATCAACAATCTATAAAACAAAGAAATAAGGAACAGAGTAAGCTTTCGAGGCTTAGTAAGTTTTAAGCATTTCAAACAATTAAAAACTTGTTATTTAAATCAAACATTAAGTATCACAAAACTCGTATTCTAATTGTAAATCACTTGACCGAATATACACAAGTACACTAGTTATAAAGCCTATTGGCCAAATATATATATATATGAATACACAAGAAATTTCCAACACATATTTCATTATACTAAATGGCTCATACAATTACTTTAAGTCACATACTTTCATATAATGACATACATTGACTGAATGGGTCATTCTCTTACTCTTAGATACCGTATTCATCCACATATATATATCGTTCTTTGATACTAATAAATCACTTTAAAATCAATTCACATATGAGTACATAATACGCACCTTAACATGTTAAATATATAGTACTTACTCGACGGTGGTTTTTTTCGCGGGTATTCAATGTCGTAATCTTATTTAATTTACTGGCATCAATCCTGTCAAGTCTTAGAACTTGAAAGAAATTTCTAGCACCAGCCTACGGGAATTTAAACCCGGTATAATACTAGCTCGCAGCCTGCGGGTCTTTAAGCCCAGATACAATTCCAGCACGAAGCCTGCAGGTCTTTAAGCCCGGATAACATTCCTCAAGTATCATGCATATTTAATCATATATTAACACATCTCATTTAACATGTCACATTAGTAGTCATTTGCTACATGCGAATATAAGCTCCATATGAACACCATCAATTACATTTCGGTTTAAAATTTATAGAAAATATCTCATATACATTTCATTAATCAAGCTTAACCCGTATTAACCATTCGACCATAGTTCATATACTTAGATTATTTATCACACAACTTAGTTCAAGTAGACTCAAAAGTTCATAATTCATCTAATATACACATATCAAGGCATCATAAATTTTATACTAAAGGTGATTACTCAAAACTTACCTCGGATATTTTGAACAGTTGCGGATAGGCTACTCGATTGCTTTCTCCTTTCCCCTATCTGATTTAGTTCCTCTTTGCTTTTGAGCTTAATTTAAACAAATGAATTTGTTTAATTACTTACTCAACTTTAATTCTTTAACAGTCACATTTGACAATCATATATAACTTCAATGCATATTATGTTTTATAAAATATGCCATGACTCGATTTCATGCTTATTATATCAATATCTAATTCGCATACACAAACAAAGATTCACATAACTTACCATGCTTTCATATACACGAATTTAACTATATATATAATATAGATATGTATATCCGAATGTCTCTATGTCACAAGGTACATACATAAGGCATATATATACCTATGTGTGACTCTCACAATTTAATCGATTACTCATTTTATGCACAACCACGTATACACACATATATACATTGCATGCCTTAATATCATATATACCCCATTCGGCCCTAACTACTCAAACTTAGCCTTCATATTCAATTTCTATTTCATGACCAAATGTAGCAAATTGCACATAGGTTTCACCTATGCCAAACAATGACCGAATTACTGAATCACATTTATAGCCGATTCTATCTAGCTCATATTAAGGTCATAACTCACTTAAAATAATTTCTAATCTTTCGTACTCTCATATCCAATATTATAATCAATGCCGAATGCTTAAACTTAACTAAACTAAAAATTTACCCTACATCACCTTAATAAACCATTACCTATTCTTCAACACATCGTATGCATAGTAATTAACACCTATACATCATACCAAATTTGCTAACCCACATAGTCTTTGACCGAATGTTGTCAATTCAAGCCACAAATATTATTCATTAAGAAACCTTCAATGACCACATTTGGCACCTCCCTAAAAACACATACTAACCGCAACTTTCAAGTTAAAAACAATTAACAACTCATCATGTCCTACATTACTATCCATTTTAATGACATTAAAATATCTACTAAGAGTTTCAAGCTTCTTGGCCGAATTTCAAACCTCCTAATTGTAACACCCCGAACCCGAGACCGTCACCGGAGTCGAACACGAGGTGTTAACAGACTTTTTTTTTTTAAATTTTCCAGACACTGCCAATCTGCGTAATAGTCGCTTTAAAAATCATATCTTGAGTTTCACAACTCGAAAATCAGTTTCGTGATTTTTCCCTGAAACTAGACTCATATTCCCATCTACATATTTTTTTCTAGAATTTTTGGTCGGGCCAATTAGTACAGTTTATTAGTCAAAGTCTCCCATGTTACAGGGATCGACTACACTGACCCTTGCGCATTACGAATTGGATATCTCCCTGCACAGAGCTTCAATACTGATGTCGTTTGTTTCTATAGAAACTAGACTCAGAGAGGAATCTGTACATATATAGCATGACTCCTAATTATCTCTGGTTAATTTATAATAAATCTCCAAAGTCGGAACAGGGAATCCAGAAACCGTTCTGGCCCTGTCCCACGAGAACCTCAATAACTCTTAACATACTGTCCATATGATCGTTTCGTTACTTCCCTATGAAAATAGATTCATCAAGGTTCGTTTACATAATTTATTCATTATTTAATTCCAATCATACTATTTTTAGTGATTTTCCAAATCTACATCACTGCTGCTGCCAACATCTGCCTTTAAGGTAGACTTTACCTATTTAATAGTTTCTATGATTCAACTAGCCCCTTTAGCATGAATAGCACAAATTATGATAGTGATTAACCATTCCATACCAAATGATTATAACATTATGCTCAAACATATGTAAGCCATTTTCGCATGGCTATATACATTAACCAAAATATTCTTCCGCCACTAGTCTATTTTATACATGCCATAAGACAATCCAAAACATAGCAGTACCAAACCGTGGATAGTGATAGTGTGACTAGTTGCTGACGATCCCGAGCCTGTAGCTTCGCAATGAGATCTATAAAACAGAGGAAACAGAGTAAACGGAGTAAGCATTACAATGCTTAGTAAGTTTTAAGCAGTGGCAATAGATAACAATCAAATTATAACATAGTTGTTCGTATTTTTATTTCACTCTTCCTTCGGGCATACCATCCCTTTTCCGAATACGCACGTCTCATCATATACAATAGGCAGATAAACTTTCACGTAAAAGTGAGCTCATGTGACATAGATATATCGTATGATTTCCCATCACCTCTCACACTGATCCGATATCACATACTCATAAGAGTAGTCTCATAGATTGCTCTCACATGCATCACATAACTACCTTATGATTTAGTGCAATCAAGCTCACATATAGACTTGGAGTACATACCTGTTTAACCTTTCGCATTGGATATATTTATAAGCAACTCTTATTACGAAGTCTTACCCGGACATAATCTCCACACGAAGTTATCGAGTCTTACCCGGACAAAATTCCCACACGCAGTCATCGGGTCTTTAGAGCCCGGATATAATACGAGCACGAAGCTTACGAACATTAATCAGTGATAATATTCTCGCATAAAGCCTGCGGGGTTTTAACCCGGATATAGTACTGACACAAATGCCCTTCGGGACTTATCACATTTATACACTTTCACATTCATCACATCGGCCATTAGGCCTTATCTCACATACACATGCTCACATTCATCACATTGGCCACTCGGCCTTATCACACATACACATGTTCACATTCATCACATTGGCCATTCGGCCTTATCACACATATACATGTTCACTTTCATCACATTGGCCATTCGGCTTTATCACACATATACATGTTCACTTTCATCACATTGGCCATTCGGTCTTATCACACATACACACGTTCACTTTCATCACATTGGCCATTCGGCCTTATCACACATATACATGTTCACTTTCATCACATTGGCCATTCGGCCTTATCACACATACACCTATTCACATTCATCACATTGGCCATTCGGCCTTATCACACATATACATGTTCACTTTCATCACATTGGCCATTCGGCCCTATTCACACATATACACTTTCACATTTATTCAATTAGACTTCACATACCACATATACTATCATGTACAGACTTGGGCTTGACCGAATCTACATCCATCACTTTCCAATGAATAATTCAATTTTACGCCATACTATCATTTCATATTCGAATTATCATAAGCTTACAATATCACGATTTAGAATTCAAGTATGGGTTTAATCAATAGCTTATGAGTAACTAAAACAAGTTTTATCCATGTTTACAACAACATCACATATTCACTACGAGCTGTTTTTCCTGAGCAATGGTCACTAAATTGTTTATAAATGGAGCTACAAAACTCCAAATCACTTGCCGTTAATTTTTCCTGAATATAGACTCGTATATCTTCCATCCATGAAATTTCCAGAATTTTAGGTTGGGCCAATCAACACCAGATTTTTCTTAAGTTTTCCTCTGTTTCACTGTTTGACTAATCTGACCACTCTTCACTACGAATCAAATTCCTCATTATCAGAAATTCCTTTGTTTACACGGTTTCCTTTATAAGAAACTAGACTCATTAAGCTTTAATTTCATGTTTCATTCAGCCTCTAATTCAAATCCATGAATTTATGGTGATTTTCTGAATTCATGTTACTGCTGCTGTCCTGAGCAGGTTTATCACAATTTTACTCTTCTAAGATATCCTTTCAGCACTTCATAATATCATATCCATTTGGCAACATATCATATCAATAACTTACCTATACTTCATAATAACCATTAGGCTATATGCATAAAGATTTACAATAGAGTTATGATTCTTTTAATATGTGCTTAACATATCATACTCAATCACATTATAGGCATTAATACTTAAAACTTACCTCGATTGCTAATGTACGTCAATTCCGACTATTCGACCAATTTCCCTTTTTCCACGATCCGACTTTGTTTCCTTGAGTTCTTGAGCTTAATTCCCAACACCAAATGACCGAGTGCCTTTGGTGTTCTTTCCTTTATACCCTAGCCGAATGCTCCAATCATCCATCAAAATTACAAATTTTTAGCATGGGCTAAGTAAGAGTCATGATTATTTACCTAAAACAAGATCAAATTTCACAATTTGACATAATATACTAACCTTTTTAATGACTCAAGTGACCAAAAATTCTTCCCCTCCTTTGTTTCTTCTATTCGGCCATGATGAACAACAAAGAAAGGATTTTGTTTTTCCTCCCCTTTCACAAGTCACGGCAATGGGGAGTAAGGGGAGACAACTTTGGTTTCTCCTCCCACTCACCTCATGTTTTATCATTCTTAATTCATTCTTTTATTTTCTAAACTCATAGTGCTAATAAAAGAATTCATATTATCCTCAATGACCCATCCATGGCCGGCCACTACTCATTCATAAGGGATATTTGACATGCAAACCCTTTATTCATATGACATGCACTAATTGAGCCTTATAGATTAACTATCACATTTTAAAAGTGTCACACATAAGTCCCATCGACTAAATTCACATGCAATTTACTAAATCAAAGCTTAAAACTTTCACACATTCATATTCACATATAATAGTCATAAAATATGACGGCTAATTATTTTTATGACTTGATTTTGTGGTCCCGAAACCACTTTTTGACTAGGGTCAAATTAGGGGTGTCACAACTCTCCCCCCCTTAAGAAATTTTCGTCCCCGAAAATTTCTACCGATGCATAGTTTAGGATAACGTCTTCTTCTTGAATTATATCCACAAAGACATTAGCTCATTGATAGCAATTGTAATTCATTATTGATTTCACATCGGTCTATAAAGTCATTTTCTTATCTTAAAACAAATACATAAACACTTCTACAAGTATGCACAAATATCTCATTTTCTTGATTTCATAAGCAATAATCACTTAATTTAATTCATATATGCATTTCAAACACACATTAAGCACATATTAACATGTATAATTCACATCATCAACCCACATATTTGTAACCCACAATTTCATCCACGTATAAGCTGTAACCCAACAGAAAGTAAACATAAACTCAATGTTCGACTTAACTCATTTCCAAAAGAAAAGTCAACTTCCACGTACCTGAACATTTAGTTCATTTAGCACATTCATTCATAGTTAACGTTACCCGTATACAGTCAAATAGGCATAAAGCCTAATAAAATACACTGGCATGTGATTTATTCTAGCGCATAACTCGTATATCCAAAATTATCAACATTCATCAAAAATTCTTTCAAACTTTCGAATGTCGAAACTTAACCAAAATAATTTCTTGAACAAGATTAACAAAATAGTGTCCATTCAGCAATAGCACATATAGCTCTTACAATGCCATATCCTAGATATGGTCTTACATCTTCTCACATATCGAGCCGATGCCATGTCCCAGACATGGTCTTACACACTATCTAAAATCAATGCCTTCGTCCCAAACGAGGTCTTACTTGAATTCCACTTCACACACTTAGTGCCCACTGACCGATCTCGCACTCATAGTGCTCGGTTAAAGAAATTCGCACACACACAGTGCCTCTAATTATTCACATACATAGCGCTCTTATTCATTCGTTAATACACATTGATATAACTTAACCAAGTCTATAAACATCATGTATGTACACTTTTAAACATATCGTCTCGTTTAAATTTGAATTTGTATAGTAGTGAGCACTTAAACTTTGCTCAAATTACCGGCACGAAGCCTACTAGGCACGAAGGCCCGAATACACGTCACCAGCATGATTGCTCTTCGGGATTTAGCACGGATATATCACTAGCACGAATGCTCTTCGGAACTTAGCCCGGATACATCACTAGCACGAATGCTCTTCGGGACTTAGCCCGGATACATCACTAGCACGAATGCTCTTCGGAACTTAGCCCGGATACATCACTAGCACGAATGCTCTTCGGGACTTAGCCCGGATATATCACTATTCGGGACTTAGCCCGGATACATCACTAGCACGAATGCTCTTCGGAACTTAGCCCGGATACATCACTAGCACGAATGCTCTTCGGGACTTAGCCCGGATACATCACTAGCACGAATGCTCTTCGGAACTTAGCCCGGATACATCACTAGCACGAATGCTCTTCGGGACTTAGCCCGGATACATCACTAGCACGAATGCTCTTCGGAACTTAGCCCGGATACATCACTAGCACGAATGCTCTTCGGGACTTAGCCCGGATATATCACTAGTACGAATGCTCTTCGGGACTTAGCCCGGATATATCACTAGCACAAATGCTCTTCGGGACTTAGCCCGGACATCATTCGAATAACCATGCACATTTAACAACAAATCATGACACATTAGTATTTCATTTACATTACTTGAATACAAACACAACATGCTTATCGACCATTTAACTTCCAGTTCTATAGCCACATACAAAAATCACATTTATAGTCATAACACTCCTTCAAAATTGCATCACTTATAACCTTATAATCCAATCCAAATCGAAATTCAAATACGAGTACATGATACGTACCTGATCAACTTAATAATTTAGGCATATCTAAATGAAGTTATATCGCAAATTCTCATAGTCAGAAGCTTGCTACAGCTCGATCGGGATCAAGGTTCATTACAATACAGCAAACACATTTTAATAGCCAAAAATCATCACACTATCATTTTATCACTTTATGGCATGTATAAATAGACTCACGCGTGCTACGTTAGTCCTAGAATCGACTAAACCGTAGCTCTGATACCAATAAAATGTAACACCCCGAACCCGAGACCGTCACCGGAGTCGAACACGAGGTGTTAATAGACTTTTTTTTTTTAAAATTTTCCAGACACTGCCAATCTGCGTAATAGTCGCTTTAAAAATCATATCTTGAGTTTCACAACTCGAAAATCAGTTTCGTGATTTTTCCCTGAAACTAGACTCATATGCCCATCTACATATTTTTTCTAGAATTTTTGGTCGGGCCAATTAGTACAGTTTATTAGTCAAAGTCTCCCATGTTACAGGGATCGACTACACTGACCCTTGCGCATTACGAATTGGATATCTCCCTGCACAGAGCTTCAATACTGATGTCGTTTGTTTCTATAGAAACTAGACTCAGAGAGGAATCTGTACATATATAGCATGACTCCTAATTATCTCTGGTTAATTTATAATAAATCTCCAAAGTCGGAACAGGGAATCCAGAAACCGTTCTGGCCCTGTCCCACGAGAACCTCAATAACTCTTAACATACTATCCATATGATCGTTTCGTTACTTCCCTATGAAAATAGATTCATCAAGGTTCGTTTACATAATTTATTCATTATTTAATTCCAATCATACTATTTTTAGTGATTTTTCAAATCTACATCACTGCTGCTGCCAACATCTGCCTTTAAGGTAGACTTTACCTATTTAATAGTTTCTATGATTCAACTAGCCCCTTTAGCATGAATAGCACAAATTATGATAGTGATTAACCATTCCATACCAAATGATTATAACATTATGCTCAAACATATGTAAGCCATTTTCGCATGGCTATATACATTAACCAAAATATTCTTCCGCCACTAGTCTATTTTATACATGCCATAAGACAATCCAAAACATAGCAGTACCAAACCGTGGATAGTGATAGTGTGACTAGTTGCTGACGATCCCGAGCCTGTAGCTTCGCAATGAGATCTATAAAACAGAGGAAACAGAGTAAACGGAGTAAGCATTACAATGCTTAGTAAGTTTTAAGCAGTGGCAATAGATAACAATCAAATTATAACATAGTTGTTCGTATTTTTATTTCACTCTTCCTTCGGGCATACCATCCCTTTTCCGAATACGCACGTCTCATCATATACAATAGGCAGATAAACTTTCACGTAAAAGTGAGCTCATGTGACATAGATATATCGTATGATTTCCCATCACCTCTCACACTGATCCGATATCACATACTCATAAGAGTAGTCTCATAGATTGCTCTCACATGCATCACATAACTACCTTATGATTTAGTGCAATCAAGCTCACATATAGACTTGGAGTACATACCTGTTTAACCTTTCGCATTGGATATATTTATAAGCAACTCTTATTACGAAGTCTTACCCGGACATAATCTCCACACGAAGTTATCGAGTCTTACCCGGACAAAATTCCCACACGCAGTCATCGGGTCTTTAGAGCCCGGATATAATACGAGCACGAAGCTTACGAACATTAATCAGTGATAATATTCTCGCATAAAGCCTGCGGGGTTTTAACCCGGATATAGTACTGACACAAATGCCCTTCGGGACTTATCACATTTATACACTTTCACATTCATCACATCGGCCATTAGGCCTTATCTCACATACACATGCTCACATTCATCACATTGGCCACTCGGCCTTATCACACATACACATGTTCACATTCATCACATTGGCCATTCGGCCTTATCACACATATACATGTTCACTTTCATCACATTGGCCATTCGGCTTTATCACACATATACATGTTCACTTTCATCACATTGGCCATTCGGTCTTATCACACATACACACGTTCACTTTCATCACATTGGCCATTCGGCCTTATCACACATATACATGTTCACTTTCATCACATTGGCCATTCGGCCTTATCACACATACACCTATTCACATTCATCACATTGGCCATTCGGCCTTATCACACATATACATGTTCACTTTCATCACATTGGCCATTCGGCCCTATTCACACATATACACTTTCACATTTATTCAATTAGACTTCACATACCACATATACTATCATGTACAGACTTGGGCTTGACCGAATCTACATCCATCACTTTCCAATGAATAATTCAATTTTACGCCATACTATCATTTCATATTCGAATTATCATAAGCTTACAATATCACGATTTAGAATTCAAGTATGGGTTTAATCAATAGCTTATGAGTAACTAAAACAAGTTTTATCCATGTTTACAACAACATCACATATTCACTACGAGCTGTTTTTCCTGAGCAATGGTCACTAAATTGTTTATAAATGGAGCTACAAAACTCCAAATCACTTGCCGTTAATTTTTCCTGAATATAGACTCGTATATCTTCCATCCATGAAATTTCCAGAATTTTAGGTTGGGCCAATCAACACCAGATTTTTCTTAAGTTTTCCTCTGTTTCACTGTTTGACTAATCTGACCACTCTTCACTACGAATCAAATTCCTCATTATCAGAAATTCCTTTGTTTACACGGTTTCTTTTATAAGAAACTAGACTCATTAAGCTTTAATTTCATGTCTCATTCAGCCTCTAATTCAAATCCATGAATTTATGGTGATTTTCTGAATTCATGTTACTGCTGCTGTCCTGAGCAGGTTTATCACAATTTTACTCTTCTAAGATATCCTTTCAGCACTTCATAATATCATATCCATTTGGCAACATATCATATCAATAACTTACCTATACTTCATAATAACCATTAGGCTATATGCATAAAGATTTACAATAGAGTTATGATTCTTTTAATATGTGCTTAACATATCATACTCAATCACATTATAGGCATTAATACTTAAAACTTACCTCGATTGCTAATGTACGTCAATTCCGACTATTCGACCAATTTCCCTTTTTCCACGATCCGACTTTGTTTCCTTGAGTTCTTGAGCTTAATTCCCAACACCAAATGACCGAGTGCCTTTGGTGTTCTTTCCTTTATACCCTAGCCGAATGCTCCAATCATCCATCAAAATTACAAATTTTTAGCATGGGCTAAGTAAGAGTCATGATTATTTACCTAAAACAAGATCAAATTTCACAATTTGACATAATATACTAACCTTTTTAATGACTCAAGTGACCAAAAATTCTTCCCCTCCTTTGTTTCTTCTATTCGGCCATGATGAACAACAAAGAAAGGATTTTGTTTTTCCTCCCCTTTCACAAGTCACGGCAATGGGGAGTAAGGGGAGACAACTTTGGTTTCTCCTCCCACTCACCTCATGTTTTATCATTATTAATTCATTCTTTTATTTTCTAAACTCATAGTGCTAATAAAAGAATTCATATTATCCTCAATGACCCATCCATGGCCGGCCACTACTCATTCATAAGGGATATTTGACATGCAAACCCTTTATTCATATGACATGCACTAATTGAGCCTTATAGATTAACTATCACATTTTAAAAGTGTCACACATAAGTCCCATCGACTAAATTCACATGCAATTTACTAAATCAAAGCTTAAAACTTTCACACATTCATATTCACATATAATAGTCATAAAATATGACGGCTAATTATTTTTATGACTTGATTTTGTGGTCCCAAAACCACTTTTCGACTAGGGTCAAATTAGGGGTGTCACACTAATAGCCTAAATTTAAACCATGGAATAGGTAGAATTCAAACTAATCATCTCAATTATGCATAAATTTTCAAGAATGGCATAGTACATACCTCATTCTAGCCATCATCTAAGCCGAAAATTAAACAAGAATTCTTCTTCTTCCTTACTTCAAGTTACGGCAATGGAAGAGCAAAGATGAACCAACTTTGGTTTCTCCTCCCACTAACCCAATATTTTATTACTCTTTATTCTTTAATTCATTTTGTAAATAAAAATGTTAATATAAAAATACATATAATATATATATTAATCAATATCATGGCCGGCCACTATCCAAAAATGGGTAATTTGACATGCAAGTCCACCTTTTTGACATCATGCATTAAAAGATTAGTTTAAAATTTACCTATCACATTTCACAAATGTCTCACATAAGTCCTATTTAAAAATTTCACATACAAATGACAAAATCAAAGCATGAGACTTTCACAAATGCATTTACACATATAATAAGCGTAGAATATAACTGTTAATTATTTTTATAACTCGATTTTGTGGTCCCGAAACCACTTTCCGACTAGGGTCCAATTAGGGTTGTCACAACTCTCCCCCACATAAGGAATTTTTGTCCCCAAAAATCTTACCAGTGAATAAGTTAGGATATCAAGCTTTCATAGAGTCTTCAAGTTCCCATGTAGCTTTTTCAACCCCATGCTTAAGCCACAGTACCTTCACTAATGAGATTTTCTTATTTCGTAGTTCTTTTACTTCACGAGCCAAAATACGAACTGGTTCCTCTTCATAGCTCAAATCAGATTGAATCTCAACCTCAGATGGATTAATTATATGCGATGGATCGAATCTATAACGTCGAAGCATCGAAACATGAAAAAAGTTATGAATTTTTCAAGCTCAGGGGGTAAACAATCTGTATGCGACCGACCCAACTCATTCGAATATTTCATACGGCCCGATGAACCTCGGACTCAATTTGCCCTTACGGCCAAATCTGAGCACCTTTTTCCAAGGTGAAACTTTAAGAAACACTTTGTCTCCGACCTGATATTCAATGTCTTTTCATTATAAATCCGCATACGACTTCTGACGATCTAAAGCTACTTTCAGACTTTCACAGATCACTTTTACTTTCTGCTCAGCATCTTTAATCAAATCAACCCTGAAGATTTTACTTTCACTAAGCTCGGTCCAAAACAACGGTGTACGGTATTTACGACCGTACAAAGCCTCGTAAGGTGCCATCTTAATTCTTGATTGAAAACTATTGTTGTAAGTGAATTCAATCAAAGGCAAATACCGTTCCCATGAACCACTAAACTCAAGGATGCAACATCTCAACATATCCTCAAGTATCTAAATTATCCTCTCGGATTGACCATCAGTCTAAGGATGAAAAGCGATGCTAAAATGCAACTTGGTACCCAATGCTTCTTGCAATTTCTTCCAAAATCGTGATGTGAATCTCAGATCTCTATCCGACACAATAGAAATAGGTACCCCGTATAACCTTACAATCTGAGAACCATACAATTCGGCTAGCTTGTCAAGTGAATAATCAGTACGTACGGGAATAAAATGAGCCGACTTTGTCAATCTATCAATAACAACCCAGATCGCATTTTTCTTGCTTGCCAACAATGGCAACCCAGATACAAAATCCATCGTGACTCGATCCCATTTCCATTCGGGTATCATGATCGGCTGAAGTAATCCCGAAGGCACTTGATGTTCCGATTTCACTTGTTGACATATCAAACACTTCGAAACAAAGTCAAAAATGTCTCGTTTCATACCAGGCCACCAAAACTGACGTTTCAGATCGTTGTATATTTTCGTACTACCCAGGTGGACTGACATTCGGCTACTATGAGCCTCGCTCAAAATCACCGAAATAAGTTCCGAATTTCTTGGAACACACAATCGACTTTTGAACTTCAAACAATCGTTGTCGTCAATTTGAAACTTTGATTCCACATTTGAGACACATTCAGCTCGTTTAGCAACCAATTCATCGTTGACTTTCTGAGATTCACGTATTTGATGAATTAATAATGGTTTGGCCTTTAATTCTGCTACTAACACATGATCGGATGAAACGGATAGGTGTACATTCATCGCTCGCAAAGTAAACAGTGACTTACGACTTAAAGCATCGGCAACGACGTTAGCCTTTCTCGGGTGATAGTCAATGACGAGCTCATAATCTTTCAAGAACTCAAGCCAACGTCTTTGTCGCAGATTCAAATCTCTTTGAGTCATCAATTATTTGTGACTTTTGTAATCCGAATATACATGAAACCTCTCTCCAAATAAGTAATGTCGCCATATTTTCAAAGCGAATACGATGGCAGCTAATTCGAGATCGTGGGTCGGATAGTTTTTCTCATGCGGCTTCAATTGCCTCGATGCGTAAGCTACAACTCGACCCTCTTGCATCAATACACAACCCAGCCCAAGTAAGGATGCATCACTGTAAATGACAAACTCTCTACCTGATTCGGGCTGCACTATCACTGGAGCTTCAGTCAAATAAGTTTTGAATTGATCGAAACTTTTCTAACATTTTTCTGACCAATCAAACTTAACATCTTTCTGAAGTAGTTTCGTCATTGGTGTGGCTATCATCAAGAAACCCTTTACAAACCGTCTATAGTAACCGGTAAGTCCCAAGAAGCTCCGAACTTCAGTAACATTTCTCGGAGGCTTCTAATCAAGTATGGCTGAAATTTTGCTCGGATCAACTCGAATACCGGATGCAGATACCACATGCCCCAAAAAACTAACTTATCTCAACCAGAATTCACATTTACTGAATTTCGCGTATAACTACTTGTCTCGTAAAATCTGTAATACCAATCTCAGGTGCTCGGCATGTTCAGTTTCATCGCTTGAATAAATCAAGATGTCATCTATAAACACAACTACAAACCGGCCCAAATATTGCCTGAAAATTCGATTCATCAAATCCATAAATATTGCAGGGGCATTAGTAAGCCCAAGCGGCATCACTAAGAACTCGTAGTGACCGTATCTCGTTCTGAAAGCAGTTTTAGGTATATTTGAGTCTTGAACTCGCAACTGATAATAACCCGATCTCAAATCTATCTTTGAAAACACTGAGGCTCCCTTCAGCTGATCAAACAAATCATCAATACGCAGTAACGGATATTTTTTCTTTATTGTTACTTTATTTAATTGACGATAGTCAATGCACATTCTCATGGTTCCGTCTTTATAGTCAATGCACATTCTCATGGTTTCGTCTTTCTTTTTCACAAACAATACTGATGCACCCCAAGGTGAGAAACTCGGTCGAGCGAAATCTCTATCTGTCAACTCTTGCAACTGAGTTTTCAATTCCTTCAATTCCGTTGGTGCCATATGGTACGGAGCTATCGAAATTGGAGTAGTCCCAGGTACAAGCTCAATGCCAAACTCTACCTTCCGAACAGGTGGTAACCCCGGTAATTCCTCGGGAAAAACATCCGGATACTCACAAACCACCGGCACTGATTCAAGTTTCATTTCTAATTCTTTACTATCAAGTACGTACGTAAGATATGCTTCACACCCCCTTTTTACATATTTCTGAGCCAACATCAAGGATATTATTGCGGGTAACCCGTTCATGCCAGTAGACTCAACTCGTATTATCTCATCATTTGCATATCTCAAATCAATAGTGTTTCTTTTGCAATTCACAACTGCATCGTGCATAGTCAACCAATCCATACCGAGAATAACATCAAATTCATCAAACGGTAAAAGCCTCAAATCAGCCGAAAAACAGGAACCTCGGATTATTAGGGGACATTTCCTGCACACTTTATCAACTAGCATATATCGACCCAAGGGATTCGACACTTGAATCACAAACTCAGTAGACTCAACAGGTAGAGTCTTACTGGATGCTAGAGTCTCACATAAATATGAATGAGTAGAACCAGGATCAATCAATGCAATCACAATAGTATCAAAGAGAGTGAAAGTACCGGTAATAACATTAGGCGAAGAAACATCCTCGAGTGCCCGTATAGCATAAGCTCTAGCAGGAGCACGAGCCTCAGATTTGGTCGTAGCATCTCTAGACCTTCTCTGACTGCCACTAGCATTCCCCGCATTCCTAGATGGTCTACCTCGAGCTGTAGTAGCACCCAGTTTCCCACCCTGATTCACATTCTGTTCAGACAATCTCGGGCAGTCCTTGATAAAGAGGTCTGCTGATCCAAACTTATAACAAGAGCGGTCATGAAATCTACAACTCCCTGAATGCCATTTCCCACAATACTTGCACTCGGTCCTGTCCCGATGATCGTTTCCAACACTGGCAACCGAAGTGGCTCGCGTACTCACAAGGGGTCGATAGCGGTCTTGTCTGGAAAAGCCCGAAGTGTTCTTAGATCGGTCCAAATCATCTCGAAATTTCTCCAGTGACTGCCGAAAGGGCTTTCCCAAAGATCTTTTACGGAATTCTCTAGCTCCATCTTCAGCTTTTCTTTCTTCTTTACTGAGCTCTTCAACTTTGCAAGCTCGCTCGACAAGTACTACAAACTCTCTGATTTCAAGAATGCCAACAAATAGTTTTATATCTTCGTTCAATCCATCTTTGAAACGTTTACACATTATAGCTTCTGACGAAACATATTCTCGGGCATACCAACTAAGCCTCACAAATTTTCGTTCATAATCAGTAACTGACATGGAACCCTGTTTAAGTTCAAGAAATTCCTTCCATTTCTAATCGATGAATCTCTGGCTGATATAATTTTTCCGGAACTCGGTTTGGAAGAACTCCCAAGTCACTCGCTTTCTGGGCACAACAGAAACCAACGTATTCCACCAATAATAGGCAGAATCACGTAGCAAAGATA
The DNA here is from genome assembly GCF_007990345.1 of Gossypium hirsutum. NCBI lineage: Eukaryota > Viridiplantae > Streptophyta > Magnoliopsida > Malvales > Malvaceae > Gossypium > Gossypium hirsutum. The sequence goes on from NC_053435.1 coordinate 60,083,603, forward strand.
TAACACATTTTAGGCATTCATCTGGTGTGCAAGACAGTTCATCGAACACCCTGATAGTATTGTCCAACCAAAATTCAGCTTGCTCAGCATCATCACTACCGGTAGCCTTAAATTCAGTAGCCCCATGCTTTCGGATTTTGTCAACCGGGGGCTTATTCAACCTTATATGATCAATTATTGGAGGTATCATAGGTACAGGGGGTGTATTATTTGGGAGTGGGGGTTGTGGAACAATCGTATTAGTTCGAATGTATTGGTTGAACCAATCATTCATCACACTATAAAAAGCCTGTCTAGCCTCATCGTTCTGATTGCTTGCAATAGGTTGAGAGTCCATCGGTGCTGTCCCATGCGCGGGAGTAGGCGCTATACTCTCTACATCATCAGCTACCACTCGATTGGGATCGGGATCCATTACTAAACGAAAACACATTTTTAACTGTCAGAGTTCATCATACTATCGTATTAATACTATATGGCATGTATAGCTAGACTCAAACACTCTACGTTAGTCCTAGAATCGACTAAACCGTAGCTCTGATACCAATAAAATGTAACACCCCTAGCCCGAATCCGATCGCCGGTTTTAGGCTAAGAGGTATTACCGAGCTAAATATTAAATTTTTCATTCACATTACCAATCGACATGAACAGAAATTGAGCTGAATACATATTGTTTTATAAGTTATAAATGCCATTTTCATATGGCCAAAATATTTACAATACAAAACATAACTATCACCGGCCTAACCTATACATGCCATATCAAGGCCAAAAATATAACTGTACCAAAAAGATCGACAGTATGGTGAACTGCTGTTGATCCCCGAGTCGGTGGCCAAAATCAACAATCTATAAAACAAAGAAATAAGGAACAGAGTAAGCTTTCGAGGCTTAGTAAGTTTTAAGCATTTCAAACAATTAAAAACTTGTTATTTAAATCAAACATTAAGTATCACAAAACTCGTATTCTAATTGTAAATCACTTGACCGAATATACACAAGTACACTAGTTATAAAGCCTATTGGCCGAATATATACATATGAATACACAAGAAATTTCCAGCACATATTTCATTATACTATATGGCTCATACAATTACTTTAAGTCACATACTTTCATATAATGACATACATTGACCGAATAGGTCATTCTCTTATTCTTAGATACCATATTCATCCACACGTATATATATATCGTTCTTTGATACTAATAATTCACTTTAAAATCAATTCACATATGAGTACATAATACGTACCTTAACATGTTAAATATATAGTACTTACTCGACGGTGGTTTTTTTCGCGGATATTCAATGTCGTAATCTTACTTAATTTACTGGCATCAATCCTGTCAAGTCTTAGAACTTGAAACAAATTTCTAGCACCAGCCTACGGGAATTTAAACCCGGTATAATACTAGCTCGTAGCCTGCGGGTCTTTAAGCCCGGATAACATTCCAGCATATAGCCTGTGGGTCTTTAAGCCCGGATACAGTTCCAGCACGAAGCCTGCGTGTCTTTAAGCCCGGATAACATTCCTCAAGTATCATGCATATTTAATCGTATATTAACATATCTCATTTAACATGTCACATTAGTAGTCATTTGCTACATGCGAATATAAGCTCCATATGAACACCATCAATTACATTTCAGTTTAAAATTTACACAAAATATCTCATATACATTCCATTAATCAAGCTTAACCCTTATTAACCATTCGACCATAGTTCATATACTTAGATTATTTATCACACAACTTAGTTCAAGTAGATTCAAAAGTTCATAATTCATCTAATATACACATATCAAGGCATCATAAATTTTATACTAAAGGTGATTACTCAAAACTTACCTCGGATATTTTGAATAGTTGCGGATAGGCTACTTGATTGCTTTCTCCTTTCCCCTATCTGATTTAGTTCCTCTGCTCTTGAGCTTAATTTAAACAAATGAATTTGTTTAATTACTTACTCAACTTTAATTCTTTAATAGTCACATTTGACAATCATATATAACTTCAATGCATATTATGTTTTCTAAAATATGCCATGACTCGATTTCATGCTTATTATATCAATATCTAATTCGCATACACAAAAAAAGATTCACATTACTTATCATGCTTTCATATACACGAATTTAACTATATATATAATATATATATGTATATCCGAATGTCTCTATGTCACAAGGTACATACATAAGGCATATATATATACCTATGTGTGACTCTCACAATTTAATCGATTACTGAATTTATGCACAACCATGTATACACACACACACACACACACACACACATATATATATTGCATGCCTTAATATCATATATACCCCATTCGGCCCTAACTACTCAAACTTAGCCTTCATATTCAATTTCCATTTCAAGACCAAATGTAGCAAATTGCACATAGGTTTCACCTATGCCAAACAATGACCGAATTACTGAATCACATTTATAGCCGATTCTATCTTGCTCATATTAAGGTCATAACCCACTTAAAATAATTTCTAATCTTTCGCACTCTCATATCCAATATTATAATCAATGTCGAATGCTTAAACTTAACTAAACTAAAAATTTACCCTACATCACCTTAATAAACCACTACCTATTCTTCAACACATCATATGCAAAGTAATTAACACCTATACATCATATCGAATTTGCTAACCCACATAGTCCTTGACCGAATGTTGTCAATTCAAGCCACAAATATTATTCATTAAGACACCTTCAATGACCACATTCGGCACCTCCCTAAAAACACATACTAACCTCAACTTTCTAGTTAAAAACAATTAACAACTCATCATGTCCTACATTACTATCCATTTTAATGACATTAAAATATCTACTAAGAGTTTCAAGCTTCTTGTCCGAATTTCAAACCTCCTAATAGCCTAAATTTAAACCATGGAATAGGTAGAATTCAAACTAATCATCTCAATTATGCATAAATTTTCAAGAATGGCATAGTGCATACCTCATTTTAGCCATCATCTAAGCCGAAAATTAAACAAGAATTCTTCTTCTTCCTTACTTCAAGTTACGGCAATGGAGGAGCAAAGATGAACCAACTTTGGTTTCTCCTCCCACTAACCCAATATTTTATTACTCTTTATTCTTTAATTCATTTTGTAAATAAAAATGTTAATATAAAAATACATATAATATATATATTAGTCAATATCATGGTCGGCCACTATCTAAAAATGGGTAATTTGACATGAAAGTCCACCTTTTTGACATCATGCATTAATAGATCACTTTAAAATTTACCTATCACATTTCACAAATGTCTCACATAAGTCCTATTTAAAAATTTCACATACAAATGACAAAATCAAAGCATGAGACTTCCACAAATGCATTTACACATATAATAAGCATAGAATTTAACAGTTAATTATTTTTATAACTCAGTTTTGTGGTCCCGAAACCAGTTTTCGACTAGGGTCCAATTAGGGCTGTCACATGGGACTAAGCCGAGAACTTTCAGAAATTTTACAACACTTAGGGAATTTTCCATGTTTAGAGAGTCACACGCCTGTGTGGATTAGGCCATGTGGTCACACACGCCCGTGTGGTTTGGGACTCGCCCATGTCCTCAGCCCGTGTAACTCTCTGTTTATGACGTCAACAATGAAATGGGGTCATATGGCCAAGTCACACTCCCGTGTGCTAAGGCCGTGTTCCCCACATGGCTGAGACATACGGCCGTGTCTCTGCCCGTGTGGCCAACACTTAGGCTATTTTCCAAGCCTTGGTTGTAACACCTTGAAAATTTATACAGTAAGATATTACTCTTAATATAGTAAAATAAGGAAATAAAGTGACAAGAAAAGGAAAATTGAGTTATGTCACTGGGAAGTATATTATGACATATTGATTCAAGAAAGGACTAAATTGTAGAAGTGAGAAAAGTTTTGTGGCCCAAGAGTAAATACTCAAAATGTGAGGGATTAAAGTGTAAATATGAAAAAGTTGAAGGGCTAATAGTGCAAATATTTTAAGGTTGGAAGGATCTAGAAACCAAGGAAAAATTGATGAATTAGGACCAAATTGAATAGGTGAAGAATTATGAGGGACTAAATTACAATTTTACTAAGATTAAGTGATGACTCAATAATGGAATTTTAAAAGACCACAAAGGGAAATCTAGAAAGTAATGATGATGTTGGAGATATTTTAGATTAATTAATTAATTAAATATTATTTGTTAATATTTCAATTTGATTTTGTATATGATATTTTATTATTTTATTAGTATATATAAAGAAAGAAAGATGAGGAAATTATCATCCATTTTCCATGCATTCACATTAGGAAGAAGAGAAGAGAAGAAAGAAACTTTTCATTCTTTACAATTTAGTCCTTTTACCAAAAAATCACCATTTTCACCTAGAAATCAAAAGAATTTCTATAGCTACCAAAGGAGAAAAATGTTAAGGAGACTATGAGGAGTTAGAATATCAAATTGGATTCAAGGAATAGAAGCTAGAGGAGAGAGAAAATCAAATTAAAGATTGGAATCAATAGAACAAGGTGGAGACAATTATTAAACTCAAGTGTGACGTGTTGAGAAAATAAGTATATCAATGTTGAGTTTATATAAAATATGCGTAAGTATACTAACAATGTTGATTGATGCTAAGACAAGTGCCAAGCTATTGATTGAATGATAATATATTTATCTATAGGATGCATTGAATTGGTAAGTATTTAACGAAAATTTTTACTAAATGATATGTAAATCCGAGTAATGCTCCGAAACCTTGTTCCGGCGACGGATACGGGTTAGGGGTGTTACATTGGTCAACCATAAACCCTCACACATTTATACAACATCAAGGACATATAACATCGCCTCCATTTAACGATTAAACATCTTCATTTAGGCCACAAACATAACGTTTGCATGTCATGATTCATGTGTTTCACACACTCATTTGGCATTGTCTATTATGATCTCTTATACTTTTATATCATGATTACCATCATACCAAAAGATTTCAACTTAATCATCAAACATTCATATTCAAGGCTAACTCATAACTTTATAACATACCAACATATTTCACATGCTTAGAATAACATGCTTGTCAAAGACATTGCACACCACATCAAGTCACATACTCACATCACATGAAACTTTTAAGCTTGTGCATGCACATATAATAGGGTTACAACCCAATAATCAATATAACCACATCTCATGGCTATATACAATTGAATCATTTTAATCCAAGACATTTGGCCAAATCATGAAACACATATATCAAAAGGCTAAGTCTCTATACTTGCCACTCACTTGAAAACACTTAAGGTTTATTAACACCCCAAATTGATAATTTGATAGTGTGATGCTGCCTCCAACAATCTCAAACCCCAAGCTAACCTGGCAACACTAAAGAAATGGAAAGGAGGGAGTAAACTTTATAGCTTAGTAAGTCCATATGAAAATAATAAGAAATATGTCAACATGCTTCAAGGTAATACAATTATAATTACACATTTACTTATGTTCTGGTCAAGCTATTTTCTTGAGTCATAGTTACTAAGTTATTTATATCTACAGCTACGGAATTCCAAATTAAGATCCGCTAATTTTCCCTGAAACTAGACTCACATATCTTCTTACTATAAAATTTTTAGAAATTTTGGTCTAGCCGATAAGTATAGTTTATTCTTTAAAGTTACCCCTGTTCTGCTGTTTGACAGCTTCTACCTTTTTTTTTACTAAAAATTAATTATCTCATAGTACGGGATTCGGATAATGTTCCTGTCTCTTTCTCTTGGAATTAGACTCATTAAGGATTTAGTCATATATTATAATTCATAATTATTTTTGTAAAATTTTTAGTGATTTTCCAAAGTTAAGACAGGGGAGCCTAAAATCACTCTGACCCTATCTCACAAAAATTCAAATATCTCATAATATGAAATTCTTTTGCTTACACCTTTTCCTCTATGTGAAACTAGACTTAATAAGCTTTAATTTCATATTTTATTCAGTCTCTAATTCTAGTTCCACAATTTTAGGTGGATTTTCAAACTCGAACTACCGCTGCTGTCCAAAACTATTTTAATGCAATATAATGATAACTATCATAAGTTCATTTTCAACTAATCATGAACTCACCATTTCATGGATTTCGTGTTCAATTACATAATGTAATTTAGCATGATATTGCAACAAAATTCATAATCATAATTCATACATCTTAACTCACCAAGGTCTCGACATTTCAAAGTTTCAATAACCATAAGCTTAGTGTACATACCTGTACCCTTGTAACATTTTTCACAGATTCAGTCTTGTCTTTGACATACATTATTGGGACTATCATCACCTCATCCATTGTATTACCCGTTGAACACTCAGAATACTATTGGATACATAGAAAACTTTCACATAAGTGGCACATATACATATGTAGCCAAGGCTACCTCATAACATGTAACACTTGAAATGGAGCTACTCACGGGATTGCTCATAAAAGCTATCGATCAAGGTGTAACTATACGGGCTGCTTACACAAGCTGTCAGGTATCCGACCTACTGAAGGATTACCTAGCCACTGGTAAGACACATAAAACCATTGCCTAGAACCCAATTACATGTATCACATCCATTATGAACTCGGACCAACTCAACGAGCTCGGATGCCACATACATATCACGAACCCAGACCAACTCAATGAGTTCGGATTTCTTAATTCCTAGTGACATGTCACTTGTATCCTAAACTATTCTTAAAGTTCAAACGGGATTCTTTCTCGCATGTACATAACATCTCCATCGTACTTGCTCGTAAATTCGTGGATAACGACCAATATCATTCATACTTACAAAGTTACTATTAGTCATAGCATACATAATAATGATGAAACATTTATCACATAATGTCAACACATCAAAATATATTACATTGTCACATTATTTACACAGGTACTTACAATTCATGTAATATAAAACATTAAAATTCAAGTATAACATTGCATTATTATTATTACATGAACTTACCTCGATACCAAAAATGGCGAAAAGGGACCTAATCGTCAATTTCTCATTTTTCCCCCGTTCTAGGTCCAAACCTAATTTTCTTTGATCTATAATATCATATTTAGTCTATTTATTAGTCACATTAGTCAATCTGATCCAAAAATATACTATGACAAAATTATGTTTTTGCCCCTAAACTTTATCATATTTACACTTTTGCCCCTAGGCTCATAAAATTATTTTCATTCAATTTATTTGTACTTTAAGCCTAGCCGAAAAAATTTGATAACTACATCAGCCCTCAATTTCCACTAATTCACACTTTTATGACAAATTTTATAACTTTTACAATTTAGTCCTTTTTTGCATTTTTACCGAATATCACTTAGTAAAAGTCATTTTTCTAACCATAAACTTGCAAAATATACCATTAAACATCAAAATACACATATTTTTATCATGTTTCAAAACCCTAGACTTCAATCATATCTCAAAATATTGGTAGAAATAGATAGATCGAGTGATAACGACTTCGAAAACGTAAAAATCATTAAAAAAGGGGCTAGAACGGACTTACTATGGAGCTTGTAAAGTTTGGAAAACCCTAAATATGGTCTCCCCTTGCAAAAATCAGCCATGGCATGAATAATGAAGAAGATGGCATCTTTTTTTTCATGTTATTTTGGTTTTATTAGCTAAATTACTAAAATACCCTTAATGAAAAACAATTTAAAACATACCTAACCATGTCCATTTTTGTCCACAACTCAACTAATGGTCTAATTACCACATAAGGACTCCCAATTTAAAATTTCATAGCAATTAGACACCTTTAGCTTCTAGAACTCAAGTTTTGCACTTTTTACGATTTAGTCCTTTTGACTAAATTGAGTGCCCAAACGTCAAAATTTTCGAATAAAATTTTCACAAAATCATTTTGAATAATTGTATACCATAAAAATATAATAAAAATGAATTTTACTATGTCAAATTTGTGTTCTCGAAACCACTGTTCTAACTAGGCCCTAATTCGGGATGTTACATCAATTCTGGAACATGTCGTATGTCACTAAGTGTTTTAACAAATTCATCAAACATATTAAATTTAATTGTTTCAACACCTATGATTTTACACGAAGCATTATTTCCTATTAAAATAATACCTTCAGACAATGTTTCATAAGTTGTAAACCAATCCTAGTTGGTATTCACATGGAAGGTACAGCCAGAATCAAGGATCCATTCCTCGTTCACTTTGGAAGTGTTTGTAGAAGCAACTAGGAGTTCACCATCGCTGTAGTCTTTTACAACATTAGCTTCACTGGATATTTCTGGTTGTTTTCCCTTTTGATTCGTAGCCTCCCTTTTGATATTATTCTGCAACTTATAGCATTCAGTTTTAATGTGCCCTTTCTTCTTGCAGAAGTTACAAGTTTTACCTCTGTTAGAATATCTCAACCCACCCTTAGATTTACTGCGAGGATTCCTTTCCTATGTCCTTTCATGAACATTATCAATATTTCATTCTTGTCTCCCACGAACAATAAGACTCTCTCCCTGAGAGTCGGATTTAATCACAAGATGAAACATTTTGTTATACGAAGTCAAGGAATCATAGGCTTCATCAACTGCGAGAGATTCGCGGCTATACAACTAAAGGTTGAATAGGACGAGGGCAACGAAGAAAGTAGAATCAACCCCAAATCTTCTTTATCAAACTAAAACTCCATGGTCTCTAGGTTCGAGATAATTTCTTCAAACACAGTTAAGTGTTCACGTACAGACGCACCTTATTTTAAACGATAACATAAAGATGCTGCTTCATATGTAACTTACTCGTCAGGGTTTTTGACATGCATGGTTGCTCTAGTTTTTCCCATAATGTAGTGGCGATCTTCTACTTCATCACATCTTGCAAAATTTCACTAGATAATTGCAAATGTAATTGCGTCCAGACCTTTCAATCTTTACGCTTCTTCTCTTCCCCTGTTAATGTCAAAGGCATCAAATCTGTCCCCAGCAGGGCATTTTTGAAATCCATTTGTGCAAGAATGACCTGCATCTTTATCTGCCATAACGTGAATCTGGTCTTGTGATCCAATAGTGGAATTTCATACTTCAATGACGCCATTACTATGATTAAGATAAGCAACCGTAAAGCTTTGATAACAATTTGTAAAAATAGAATGTTGATAATGTCAAGAAAAAAGAAAAAAAAATAGAATACACAGATTTTACGTGGAAACACTTTTAGAAAAAAAATCACGGGCAGAGGAGAAGAAAATTCACTATTTCAAATTCGATGATACAAGAGGAGAAATGACTACTTCTATTTACAGGTTTGTAAAACCATATTCTAATCAATGTCAAATAGAAGTAATGCAGTAAGGTTAAAAAATCTTAATCTAATCAACATCAAATAGAGGAAGCATACTTTTATACGGATTTCACTTGTACAGACCTCGTAGATCCGCCTATCTTGCCACTTGTATTTTTATTTAGCAAGAATTTGGGTCACATATCTTTAATAGTTTCACATAAAATGGGATGGTGAATAAGGAGATATTTCTTAGCAAGATTGGTTACAGTTTCTTTGTACAAATTAATCGAATTGTACCTATCGATTCTATCATTTCTCTAGTACGAAAGAAATAAATGGGTGCATGATAGGGTGTTCAGTTCACCATGAAACATTTTCCATAATATACTTTCTTATGTATATGAACTTGATGTTATAAATGGGAAGTTATCTCTATTAAGAGTGGGTAGTGAATGTTGCCGCCGGAGATGCCTTTCTTTGAGGTAAATTTTGATGTGGTGTTTCAACCGCAATCCTTGATGTCCTATTCAGGGATAATTGTTAGAGATGGTAGATGTCGAATTATTGGCTTTAGAGTGATTGTAAAATGAATGCGTACCATCTCTCTTTGCTGCAAAAGCTCTTTCATGTCTCCAAGAAACGAACTTGGGGATAAATCTAGGGCTTAGAGTGGTGGTGGTGGAAGGGGATTCGCTCTCAGTAATTAACGAAATGGACTCAACCCATGCAGATACCTCCGTTATTGGAGTGTATATCCATGATATCGAATCAGAGGCAAAAAAGTATGGGGACTGTCAGTTTGCTTAAATGTAACACCCTTAACCCCTATCCGTCGCCGGAATAAGGTCATAGAGCATTATCGGAGTTTACAGATAATTTAAAAAAAAATTCATATAATTTACTATTCATATCCAAAACCAATCATATCATCCCTTAATTGGGTTCTCAATTAAGACTAAACCAGAAACTCAGAAAATTTCTCATAAAATTTCAAAATTTTTCTTAGGTGTAGGGGACACACGCCCGTGTGGTCAGGCCGTGTGGCTCACACGGCCAAGTGACACACTCGTGTCTTAGGCCATGTGGGCATTTGATGTGAGGCACACGGCTGTGTCCCAGCCCGTGTTCAAATTAGGGTAGTTACTAAATTAGGTCACACGACCAGCCACATGCCTGTATACTAGGCCATGTGAACAATTTAATTTTCAAAAATAGGTGCAGGATTCACACGCTAAGACATACGCCTGTGTGTTGGGTCGTGTGTTTCACATGGCTAAGACACACGCTCGTGCCTCTACCCATGTGACCAATTCTGAGCATTCAGTTTCTCAATTTTTAAGATGCACGGGACACAAGGCCAAACCACACACTCATGCGCATGGTTGTGTGTCACACACAGTTGAGACACACACCTGTGTGTCTACCCGTATGACAAAATAAAGCAATTTCCAAGCCTTATTTCCCACCAAAATTTTGCCTTGTTCTACATTAACACTTACATACATATACCAACAAATTCAAGACATTAAAACCAAGCCATCATTAACATTATACATGATATATCATCACATGTATTCAAACTCACCTTTTATAAGACACATATGTTTACCATAATTCAATCTAACCATATCAAACACAATATATTAATCATATTATAACCTTATATATTTACTAAACATATCATCACTAGCCATTCCAATGGCTATGTTACAATCAACCATTTAAATGCCAACACTGGCCAAGTTAGCCTATACATGCCATTATATCAAAATATGTTTGCTATTTATCCCAAAACAAGTTGAAGTACAGTGTGATGGTACTCCGACCAATTCTGACCTTCACGAGCTCCCGAGCATTATAAAGCAGAGGAAAATAAAACAAAGTAAGCATTTAATGCTTAGTAAGTTCGCATAACAGGAATTTAACTTACTGTTTATTTTCAATTCTAAGTAATCATGCAAATAACATGCATCCCAACAAATTGACCAAATTCCTAATCACATACACTCAATCAAGAAAGTTAGTCATGAACTTTTAAATACTTTTCAAGTAATAAAGATGAGCTCATCATGTAATAACTTTCATACGCAAATACTTTTTTTTATCATATTTCCGTATAAAATATACATTTCTATGATAAATAATCTCAAGTTTAGATTAGCCATGATAGAAATTTGCTCGTTGAATTTATTTGAAATATCGATGGATACACATGTAATACACTTGAAGTGTACAACACTGTAAACCGTCAACTCATTTTCAAGGGTACCCAAATAGGGAAAATAATCAAGAAGCACTCTTTCGAGCCATATAACAAGATGCTCATGTGAGCCATGTAACAGGAAGCTTATCTGGGCTATAACAGGAAACTCATAAGAGTTTAGAACAGAAAGCTCATTAAGCTTAACATGTAACTCCGAAGAGCTATTATCATTGAGCCCCAAATAGCCATATAACAAGAAGCTCAAGTGAGCCATATCAGGAAGGTCAAGAAGAGCTTATATTAGGACGCTTAAGAAGAGCTTATATTAGGACGCTCATAAAGAGTTGCATTTGTTTCTGCAATATATGCAGGATCACAACCGATCATATAACAAGATGCTCACAAAGAGCTGCGGTAGTCCGAAACACATGCAGGATCACTATCAATCAGGATGCTGGCAAGAACCATGTAACGGGAAGCTCAAGAGGGCTTATAACAGGATGTTCATAAGAGGTATGGTGTGTTCGCAACATATGCAGGACCACAATCAATACGGGAAATCATGTATCCATCGAATATCCTTTATTCAAACGGGACTTAACACTTTTCAGACATTATCAAATATGTGATTTATGTTTATATATGACAATCATACATTTCACAATCATAACATTCAATTCCAAACATATAAATATACATAATCTAGTTACACGAACTTATCTCGATAAACGTTCGTATACAAGGATTTTCTAATCCGATACTTTTTGTTTTCCTAGATCCTGCTCAGTATTAGGTCTTTTCGGATCTATATAAATGAAATTTAATCCATTTCATACTCAATTTAATTCAATTCACATCTTAAGAAAAATTACCATTTTGCCCCTATACTTTCCATATATGAAAATTTCGTCCCTAAGCTCGGAAAATGAAATTCGTTAAATTTAATCCTTATTCCAAGCCTAACCAAATTTTACATATAACATTTATAGCACATATATTTTATAAAAATCAAAAATTTTTCGTGAATTTTACATCTTTACAATTTAGTCCCTAAATCACAATTTCATGAAAATTCACTTTACAAAAGTTGTTTATCTATCAACAACTTTTCATTTTCTACCATAAATTTCAAAATTTCAACATATTCATCCATGGAAAAATTTTAATACTTTGATAACTATACAAATTGATCCCCAAAATAGCTAGATTAGGTTATTTCGATCTCAAAAATATAAAATTACTAAAAACGGGACAAGATTACTTACCTGATTAAGCTTGCTTGATTTTCTTTCTCTTTCTTAAGGTTTCCATAGAATTTAGGGAAGAAGATATAAAATGATGATATTTTCTATTTAATTAAGATATCATCTTTTATTTTTTCTTTTTTCCAATTTAGTCCTTTTCTTTTTCTAATTTTTTATGGATGAATCATCAAAAATATCTACTAACTTCTCTTAATGGTCTAATTACCATATAAGGACATCAAGTTTTGAATTCCTTAGCTATTTGATACTTTTAGCTAGCAGAACTCAACATTTACATTTTATGCAATTTGGTCCTTTATATAATTAAACATGAAATCGATAAAATTTTTTTATCGAAATTTTTATACGTCTTTCCTATCATGATGCAGACCATGCAATAATTTTAAAACAATATTTTTTACTCGGATTTGTGGTCACAAAACCACTGTTTCGATTTCACTAAAAACAGGCTGTAAGAACTCTCCCTCCTTTAAGAATTTTCGTCCCATAAAATCTTAACAGTAAAGAGGTTCGGGTATTGCTTTCTCATGGTATCCTCTGTTCCCAGGTAGCTTCTTCAATCACATGTCATTGCAAAAGAACATTAACTAAAGCTACCTTTTTATTTCTTAACTCTTTCGTCTCACGTGCTAAAATTTTGATTGGTTATTCACTATAAGTCATGTCAGGCTGAATTTCCACTTTTATCACAGATATAACATAGATACATGGAAAACATTATGAATTCTGTTAAGCTCTAGTTGTAATGCCAATCGATATGCAACTAGTTCAATTCTTTCAATAACCTCATATGGTCCGATAAATTGTGGACTTAGTTTTCCTTTACGACCAAACCGAAGGACTTTCTTCTAAGGTGATACTTTCAAGAATACCTTATCACCAACTTGAAATTCTATCTCTTTTCGTTTAAGATAAGCATAAGATTTTTGACGATCAGAGACTACTTTCAAGCTATCCTGAATCACTCTCACCTTTTCTTCAGTTTCATGGATCAAATCAACTTCGTGTATCTTTTTCTCACTGAGCTCTATCCAATACAATAGAGTTCTACATTCACAACCATACAAAGCCTCATACAGAAACAGAATAAATTGGCCCATATCAGCTCAGTGTGTAAAATTAACCCAACCATAGCCCATATCAGCTCAAACCACAGAAACAGAATAAATTGGCCTTAGCCCAGAACAGTATACAGAATTAAGCCCATAGGCCCATAGCAGATCAGATCAAATATTTCATGTATATGCAAAACCTGACCCATAACCAACCACATGCACCCCCCTTACCAACATTTCACCATGTAGGGAGACTATTCGACCCACCCAACAGCTACACGCCTCAGAAATATGTAGCATGGCTGCCAGAACAGATAATGTGACAGAGTCACCAGATACAGATAATCGTGGCAGTGTCACTAGAACAGATATATGTGGCAGAGCCACCAGATCAGATAATTGTGGCATAGCCACCAGGACGCTTCCTCCATAATATAACCCATGTCCCCATGCAACAAATATTCATTCATGACATACATCATACAGATTTAAATCAACATGCTTTTTAGACAAATTTAACCCTAGGGGCATATTGGTCATTTACACCTAGGGGTATCATGGTAATTTTCCATACATAAGGGTATTGTAGTAATTTAGCTACTTTTAGGGTTTTCATGCATATCCTATCCATTAATGTACTATCAGAATACTTACTGCGCATACTTACCAAATTGAGCACATTGGCCCATGAACCCGATTTTTGGCCCATTAAGCCCAAGTTTTCAAAAATACACGAAATCGCACGTACTGCAGTTTATTACCTTCAGAATACCAAACGTACAAACCCAACTATCTTACGAGCATTCACACACTCACAAATTCCCAAAATACCAACTTTTCGGCATTTCGGCTTTTCTGCTTTTGCCGATCTAGTCTATGAGAGGGTGCCAGTTACACACCTGTTTTATGACGATTCGCTGATGAGATCCACGCACAAACTGCCTACAATTATAATACTACCACATTAATCTTACTACCGAAACGAACTACATAGTAACTTCTTACCATATTCAGCCAACAACACCTTAGGCCTTAGCGTTCCTACCTTTGCCGAAAATAGCGTCTCGATCCAGATCCGTTCGCTCCACTTGTCCAAGCCCTTAATCAACAGCCTCTTAATCACACTATTACCAAAATAATACTATTATCACAACCCCTTAGGGCTACAAGTCCAAAAAACGACAACCTCCCTAACCTTTTAGGGATTCCGGCTTTTCTTAAAATATGAAAGATAGACTAAGTTGGAAAGACTTACCACCGATTCTTTCAGTGAACGTTCCCCCTTAGTTCCTACTTGATTCTGATGCAGTTCTAAGCCCTCAAACGATAACAAAAGTCCATCCTTTAGTGATCTCATTATTCGGCTATGTCCCTAGGATAGTGTGGGAGTTTCGGCTTTTTGCAAAAGTGTAGAGAAAGATAAAATATGAGGGTTTTTACTTGTGGTATTGTCGATAGAAACCTGGGGTTTAGAGGATAAGAGAATCGGCCAAAGATGATGAGAAAAATTAAGAGAATTGGCTAAGGAAATCAGTATAAGAGGAATCAAGTTTTCGGGATTTCGGGATTTGAGGCAATTGGCTATAGTTTTAAAAATAATGGAAGGAAGGTGGTATAGAGTAAGGTGGCTGAAGGATTCGGCTATGGGGAACAGAAGAAGAAAAGAATAGGAAATGGAGAGAAAAAGAAAAATAAAAGGAGAGGAAGAGTGATCAGAAAACGACTCATTTACCCCATTGTGCCGAATTTATACAAGCACTACCCTAGCCGAATTTCCCATGCTAAAATCCCTTGGCCGGGCACCTCTTGTTCCTTGATCAGCTCCTAGATTTCCTCCCTTATCTGCTCCTAAATCCTATCCCTTATCAACTCCTAAATCCTATCCCTTATCAACTCCTAAATCCTCTACTGTCAGACTTTCACTTCAGTTCCACTGCTTACCTTTTCTGTACATAAAAATTAATAACATTAATTTGCTTACCTTGTGACTCAAACCTTAGCCCTCCTTGGTCATCCACACTCCACCTCTAAAGCCCCTAAGTGGCGTCACATGCCATCTTACCACAGGCTTTCTTGTGTTCTCTTTTACCCAGTTAATACTTAAAAGCCCAGTTAACCAGAACCCCTTTTTCCCTATGGATTAAAATCACCTAAAATTACTGGATTTTAACCTAAGCTTGGGCCTTCTAGAGGCCCCCTACCATAATTAAACCTTCATCAAGCAGATAGAACACAAAATTTTAAATTTTACCAATCATTCACAGAATTCCTAAAAATTGGGGCGTTACAATTCTACCCTCCTTAAAGAAATTTCGTCCTCGAAATTTACCTGGTCCAAACAGATGAGGGTATTGCTGCTGCATCGCCTCTTCTGGCTCCCAAGTAGATTCCTCTCTACCATGATTACGCCAAAGCACCTTCACTAAGGGGACAGATTTCCTTCTCAGAACCTTAACATCTCGATCCAATATTTGCACCGGCTCTTCCTCAAATGTCAAATCAGTTTGAACGTCGATTTCTGCGACTGGCACGACATGAGCAGGATCAGAACGATAATGCCTTAACATGGAGACGTGAAAAACGTAGTGAATCCTGTCTAGTTCTGGAGGCAATTCCAACTGATAAGCCACTGGCCCTACTCGCTTCAAAACCCGATAAGGCCCAATGAATCGCGGACTCAACTTGCCTTTCTTACCAAACCTCAATATCTTCTTCCAAGGAGAAACCTTTAAAAAGACCATATCCACTACTGAGTACTCAATCTCCTTTCGCTTCAAATCTGCATACGATTTTTTCCTATCAGATGCTTCTTTCAAACGATCCCTAATTATTCTGACCTTAGCCTCAGTATCAGCCACCAATTTCAGTCCAAGAACTTGTCGCTCCCCTAGCTCCGTCCAACAACTAGGTGTACGACACCTTCGACCATACAGTGCTTCATACGGTGCCATTCGAATACTCGCCTGATAACTGTTATTGTACGCAAATTTTTCCAACGGCAAGTAATCCTCCCAACTACCTTGAAAGTCAAACACGCATCTTCTTAACATGTCCTCCAGAATTTGAATGACCCTTTCCGACTGACCATCAGTTTGGGGATGGAAAGTCGTACTGAAGTTCAGCCGCGTCCCCAATGCCTCATGCAACTTTTGCCAAAATCGAGATGTGAATCTGGGATCCCGGTCAGTGATAATTGAAACTGGGACTCCATGAAGTCGCACAATCTCCGCCACATACAGTTTGGCTAACTTTTGAAGCGAAAAGTCAGTACGTACTGGTATAAAATGGCCGATTTGGTCAACCTATCCACAATCACCCATACCGAGTCCTGAATGCCGTCTTATGGATATCTATCTCCTTGACCTTTAACTGATGTGTGACAGCCCTAATGTGACCCTAGTCGAAAAGTGGTTTCGGGACCACAAAATCGAGTCGTAAAAATAATTAATTGTTATATTCTGTGCTTATTATGTGTGTACATGCATATGTCGACGTTTCATTCCCTAATTTTGCCAATTGCATGAGAAATTATTAAATAGGGATCAATATGAGACATGGTGAAATATGATAGACTAATTTTAAATGGTTTATTAGTGCATGTCAACACAAGGGTGGACTTGCATGTCAAATTGCCCAATTTTCTTTATAGTGGCCGGCCAAGATGGGTGTTGATGGGCAAATATATATGTTTAATTAGTTATTAAAATAAGAAATGGCATTATGTGAGAAAAAAATAATATTAGTGAAATAAAGTAAAGAAAACAAAGAGGAAGGAAGGCTCATCTTTCATCTCCTTCATTGCCGAAATTGAGAAAGGAAAGATTGAAAAAAAGAAACCAAGGCATTCGGCCATGGCTAGTTCAAAGGAAAGGTATGCATTGTGATTTTATTCTAATTGGTGTTGAGATTAAGTTGATAAGTGTATAGTCTAGTTAACCCATAGCTAAATTCATGAATTCATTGTTGGGAGATAAGAATGGAAGTTGCCGTATGTATGGGTATATATGCACTTTGGAAAGGAGATTTTTGGGTGTTATTTGAGTTCTCTTTATGTATGTATGTGCATGAGTATTCAGTCATGTTATAGATTCATGTTGAAAAATGTTAATGATATATGTGTCATATAAATGTACTTGTGAATGAACTTGAGAATATCTAAATTATAGGTTGGAGGTGCCGAATGTAGTGTTGGATGAGTTTTAAAGAATAAAAATTTAGGTGACTAGAGGTTAATGACATTCGGCCAAAGGCTTGTGTGCTAGCAAAATCGGTATAAATGTTGTTCGATGTGTTGAATTGAGTAAGTTAGATGTTGGAACACTTAAGGATTTGGCATCTCTATGACATTAGATATAAATGTATGAAAGGCTAAGTTTAAGTAGTAAGGCCGAATAGGTTATAGATAAGGCACTTGTGAGTATTTGGCCAAGCAATTTGCAAATTAGATTAAGGTTCTTGTGACATTTAATGTTGAGTTTAATTTGGTATATTCGGCCATCTAATTAAGTATATAGGTGATGTTGAATTTAATCTTGCACATTCGGCTATATGGGTGTACACAATTGTGATACTATCCTTGATTGGATTATCGACAATAGGGTGATAGTATATGGTTGTTAACCAAAAGTTCAAAAGCATGGGGTAGAAAGATAAGAATTGGCCATGTGTCTCCTATGCTATGAAATCATTAATATTTTGATATAAATATTTAGCAAGACGGTTAAACTAGTTAATTTATCGATTTAGCTCAAGAAGTTAAAGGTGGAGAGGCAAGCAAGGGCAAAGGAAAGAACATCGAGTAGCCGAGCTGGAATCGTTTTCCCCAACATAAGGTAAGTCACCAAGCATATATTTTGTATTGATCTAAATAGACATAATGTCTATGTAATTATGCCGAATGGAATGATAAATTTATATATATGTATGCATGTGGTGATGAAAGTGTTGAATGAAAAGAAAAGAGGTGAGATGTATTGAGTTGTTGACTTCGGCACTAAGTGTGCGGGTATAAACATTTATGATCATGAGATTGGCACTAAGTGTGCGGGTTTAAATTGTACAGCACTAAGTGTGCGAGTTTGATTATATAGCACTAAGTGTGCGAGTTGATTATATAGCACTGAGTGTGCGAACTTAATATATATTTTTGAATCACTATGGACACTAAGTGTGCGACATTATTGAGTTGATCACGGACAGCGGATCGAGTAAGTACCTTGAGTTCATGGCTAATAGGCGCTATGTTTATATTTGGAGTTGAGCTTGGTAAGTTTGAACCTATGTGACAATTATAATTGAAGTCACGTACATAAGATTTATCGTGGAATAGGTGAAAGGTCGTTTAGTTGTATGATTGTAACGAAAATAAAATGATGTATGAAAATGCCTCAAATATCCTATTGATTGGTATATGGAATATGAATGCATGACTTGGTATGAGATTGAACCGATAGGTCTAAGGAACTATGGCATGGTTCGGTATGCATGGTAGTGCATTGCTTATGACTTACTGAGTTATATACTCACTCGGTGTTTCCTTGTCACCTATTTTAGGTTTCTTGGACTCGTTTCTTTTTGCGTGATCGGGCCGTCATCGAAGTCATCACAGCAGCTAGCAAGTTTTGGTACTTTCTTCTTAGTCGGTTTAGGAGAACATTTCGGCATGTATAGGCTAATATGTTTTGTTGAAATTTGGTATGTAAACTTTTAGCCATGCGAAAATGGCATAAATGTTCGGTTGGATTTGGTTCTATAATGTTAGGTCGTAAGTCTTGGTAATTCGATTTTTATGCCATATGTCATGGTTGATTATTTTTGGTGTTAAAATTTATGATATGGCAATAGTGTAGTAGGGAGATGTTTGACAATGATTAGCCTTTGGCATGGCTAGTCATGATCATAATTTGTGATATGTATGATGAATTACTAGTTAGATCAAGGAGAAATCACGAAATAGGCATAGTTGCTTTAGTAACAGATGCTGGCAGCAGCAGTGACGTGAGATTGAAAAATCACTAAAAATAGTAGGAATGAAATTAATTAATGAATAAATTATGTCATCGAAGATCGATGAGTCTATTTTCATATAGAAGAAACTAAACGACCATATGAGCTGTATGTTAGGAGATAATTAAACTCTTGTGAAACAGGGCCAGAGCGATTTCTGGATCCCCTGTCCCGACTTTAGAAATTCACCCTAAATTAATCAGAGACAATTAGAAGTCATGATTTATATGTATAGATTCCCTTTTGAGTCTAGTTTCATTAGAAACCAACGGCATAAGTATTGGAGCTCTGTAAAGGGAGATATCTAAGTCGTAATGCACAAGGGTCAGAGTAGTCGAACCCAGGAACAGGGGCGACTTTAACTAATAAACTGTACCAATTGGCCCGACCAAAAATTCTAAAAAAATTCTACCATATAGATATATGAGTCTAGTTCCGGGGAAAATTTACGGAACTGGATTTTGAGTTTCATAACTCAAGATATGATTTTTAAAGTGACTAGTATGCAGATTGGCAGCTTGTCTGGGAAATTTTTAATAAGTGGTTTGAAGTCTGTTAACACCTCGTGTTCGACTCCGGCGACGGTCTCGGGTTCGAGGTGTTACAATTTAATTGGTATAAATTAAATTGTAACACCTCGAACCCGAGACCGTCGCCGGAGTCGAACACGAGGTGTTACAATTTAATTGGTATCAGAGCTATGGTTTAGTCGGTTCTAGGACTACCATAGCACGTATGAGTCTAGCTATACGTGCCGAATGTTAATGTTTGAATGTGTGATGACTTCTGACGGTTAAAATTTATGTTTTGATTAGTAAATGGATCCCGGTGTAGAGAGAACATTGGCGGATGACGTTGAAATTGTAGCGGCTGCTCCTGCACAAGGGACGCCGCCTGTTGAACCTCAGTCATCTGCGGATAATCAAGGTGGGGGGGCTAAACAAGCCTTCTTTACCATGATGAATGAGTGGGTCGCACAATATGCCCGAACCAATCCGGCTGTCCAACAATTCCCGAATTTGAATAATCCACCCCAAGAGCCCGTAATGCCATCAGTTACTGATCCTGTGAGGCTGAGTAAGCCACCTGTAGACTTGATTAGGAAGCGCGGGGCTGAGGAGTTCAGGGCCATAGTTACTGATGATGCTGAAAGGGCTGAGTTCTGGCTTGATAACACCATTCGGGTGTTCGATGAACTGTCATGCACGCCCGATGAATGTCTAAAGTGTGCTATATCCTTGTTGCGGGACTCAACCTACTATTGGTGGAGGACCCTGATTTCCATAGTCCCAAACGAACGAGTTACTTGGGACTTCTTTCAAACGGAATTTCGAAAGAAATATATTAGTCAACGGTTCATTGATCAAAAGCGTAAGGAATTCTTGGAACTCAAGCAAGGCCGTATGACAGTATCTGAATACGAACATGAATTCGTAAGACTCAGTAGGTATGCCCGGGAGTGTGTAGCTGATGAGGTTGCTATGTGCAAAAGATTCGAAGAAGGATTGAATGAAGATTTAAAGCTACTAGTGGGTATTTTGGAGATAAAAGAATTCGTAACACTAGTCGAACGAGCCTGCAAGGGGAAGAACTTGGAAAGGAGAAGAAGAAGGCTGAATTTGAAGCTAGAGACTATCGTAAAAGATCGACGGGTAAAGCTCCGTTCTCAGCTGTAAAGAAGTTCAGGGAGGACACTAATAAGTCGAGGACGACTGCGGGAATTTCCATCAGAGCACGACCATCGACGGACTCCCGAGCTACTTCAGTAGCTAGTGTGGGCAATAATCGTCAAGAGAAACCTGAATGTCCCCAATGCGGAAGACGACACCTAGGTGAATGTTGGGGTAAGTCTACTAACAGGGCCTGTTACGGATGCGGTTCGAAGGACCACTTCATTAGAGATTGCACGGAGCTTGATGAGAAGAATAAGATTCAAGGTGCAAGACCTAGTGGAGTGACAACTAGAGGTAGACCACCGAGAATTTTAGGAGGTAGGGGTGGTAGTCAGAGAGGGGCCTCTGATACGGCTGTTCGAGCCGAGAACCGTACTCCTGCTAGAGCATATGCCATTCGCGCACGAGAGGAGACATCCTCCCCTGACATCATCACTGGTACCTTCACTCTCTTTGATACTAATGTGATTGCATTGATTGACCCTGGCTCTACTCATTCATATGTATGTGAAACCTTAGCATCCAGTAAGACTCTACCTGTTGAGTCTACTGAGTTCGTAATTCGAGTGTCAAACCATTTGGGTCAATACGTACTTGTTGATAAAGTGTGTAAGAGATGCCCTCTAATAATCCGAGAATCCTGTTTTCCGGCCGATTTGATGCTTTTGCCGTTTGACGAATTTGATGTTATTTTTGGTATGGATTGGTTGACCGTACATGATGCAGTGGTGAACTGCAAAAGAAAAACCATCGATTTGAGGAGTGCAAATGATGAGGTAGTCCGAGTTGAGTCTACCGATTTGAAGGGGGTGCCAGTGATAATATCTTCAATGACCGCTCAGAGATATGTGAAAAAGGGTTGTGAAACATACCTTGCGTATGTATTTGATAGCAAAGAGACGGAAAGGAAACTTGAATCAGTACCAGTGGTTTGTGAGTATTCAGATGTTTTTCCTGAGGAGTTACCGGGGTTGCCACCGGTTCGAGAGGTGGAATTCGGCATCGAGATTGTACCTGGTACCACGCCAATCTCAATAGCCCCATATCGTATGGCATTAACAGAATTAAAGGAATTGAAAGTTCAATTGCAAGAATTGATGGATAGAGGTTTCGCTCGACCGAGTTTTTCTCCATGGGGCGCACCCGTATTGTTTGTGAAAAAGAAGGATGGAACCATGAGATTGTGCATCGACTATCGTCAGTTGAATAAAGTGACCATAAAGAATAAATACCCGTTGCCACGTATTGATGATTTGTTTGATCAATTAAAGGGAGCCTCAGTATTTTCCAAGATAGATTTGAGATCTGGTTATTATCAGTTGAGGGTTCGAGACTCGGACATACCCAAAATCGCTTTTAGAACGAGGTACGGTCACTATGAATTCTTAGTGATGCCGTTTGGGCTCACTAATGCCCCTGCGGTATTTATGGATTTAATGAATCGAGTATTCAGGCCATACATGGATCGATTTGTGGTTGTGTTTATTGATGATATTTTAGTTTATTCACAAGGTGAAGCCGAACAGGCTGAGCATTTGAGGTTAGTATTACAGATTTTGCAAGACAAGCAGTTATACGCAAAATTCAGTAAATGTGAATTTTGGTTGAGAGAGGTTAGCTTTTTGGGGCACGTGGTGTCCGCATCGGGTGTTAGAGTGGATCCGAACAAAATTTTGGCCATACTCGATTAGAAACCTCCGAGGAATATTACTGAAGTTAGGAGCTTTCTGGGACTTGCCGAATACTACCGACGGTTTGTAGGGGGTTTCTCGATGATAGCTGCACCGTTGACGAAACTACTCCAAAAAGATGTTGAGTTTGAGTGGACAGAGAACTGTCAGAAGAGTTTCGATCGACTAAAGACTTGTTTAACCGAAGCTCCAGTGCTAGTACAACTGGAGTCCGGCAAAGAGTTTGTCATTTATAGTGATGCATCCTTACTTGGGCTAGGTTGTGTGTTGATGCAAGAAGGTCGAGTTGTGGCTTACGCGTCGAGACAATTAAAGCCGCATGAGAGAAAGTATCCGACCCATGATCTTGAATTGGCGGCCATAGTGTTCGCACTGAAAATATGGCGGCATTACTTGTTTGGGGAAAGGTGTCATATTTATTCGGACCACAAAAGTCTTAAATATTTGATGACTCAAAGAGATCTAAATCTGCGACAAAAACGTTGGCTTGAGTTGTTGAAAGACTATGAACTTGTTATTGATTATCACCCGGGAAAGGCTAACGTGGTTGCCGATGCTTTAAGTCGGAAAGCACTGTTTGCTTTGAGAGCGGTGAATGCTCACTTGTCCGTCTCACCCGATGGGGTGCTAGTAGCTGAATTAGAGGCCAAACCATTATTGATTCGTCAAATACTTGAATTCTAGAAAGTCGACGCTGAATTGGTCACTAAACGAGCTGAATGTGCTTCGAATGAGGAATCAGAGTTTCGGATTGACGACAATGATTGCTTGACGTTCAGAGGTCGATTATGTGTTCCAAGAAATTCGGAACTTATTTCAATGATTTTGGACGAGGCTCACAGTAGTCGAATGTCAGTCCACCCAGGTAGTACTAAAATGTACAATGACCTGAAACGTCAATTTTGGTGGCCCGGTATGAAACGAGACATTTCCGAATTTGTTTCAAGGTGTTTGATATGCCAACAAGTAAAAGCGGAACATCAAGTGCCGTCGGGATTACTTCAGCCAATCATGATACCCGAATGGAAATGGGATCGAGTGACAATGGACTTTGTATCTGGGTTGCCTTTGACTCAGAGTAAGAAAGACTCGGTCTGGGTCATTGTTGATAGATTGACCAAGTCTGCTCATTTTATCCCTGTCCGTACGGATTTTTCGCTCGATAAATTGGTAGAATTATATGTCTCCCAAATAGTTCGGTTGCATGGGGTACCTATTTCCATCGTGTCGGATAGAGACCCAAGATTTACCTCGCGATTTTGGAAGAAGTTACAAGAAGCATTGGGTACCAAGATGCACTTTAGCACCGCATTCCATCCTCAGACCGATGGCCAATCTGAGCGGATAATTCAAATACTCGAGGATATGTTGAGATGTTATGTTTTAGAGTTTTGTGGTTCATGGGAAAGATATCTGCCTTTGATCGAATTCGCTTACAACAATAGTTTTCAGTCAAGCATTAAGATGGCACCTTACGAGGCTTTATACGGTCGTAAATGCCGTACCCCATTATTTTGGACTGAACTTAGTGAAAGTAAGATCCTTGGGGTTGATTTGATTAAGGATGCCGAGCAGAAAGTCCGAGTAATTCGCGAAAGTTTGAAAGCCGCTTCGGATCGTCAAAAGTCGTATGCGGATTTGAAAAGAAAAGACATTGAATATCAGGTTGGAGACAAAGTATTTCTCAAAGTTTCACCCTGGAAGAAGGTGCTTAGATTTGGTCGTAAGGGCAAATTGAGTCCGAGGTTCATCGGTCCGTACGAAGTATCCGAACGAGTTGGACCAGTTGCATACCGATTAATTTTGCCCCCTGAGCTCGAAAAGATTCACAACGTTTTCCATGTCTCGATGCTTCGACGATACAGGTCCGACCCGTCGCACGTAATCACTCCATCTGAGATTGAGATTCAGCCTAACTTGAGTTATGAAGAAGAACCGGTTCGCATTTTGATGCGTAAAGTAAAAGAGTTGCGAAATAAGAAAATCCCATTAGTGAAGGTGTTGTGGCATAAACACGGAATTGAAGAAGCCACTTGGGAACTTGAGGACTCTATGAAGGATCGATATCCAAAATTATTCACCGGTAAGATTTTCGGGGACGAAAATTTCTTATGTGGGGGAGAGTTGTGATAGCCCTAATGTGACCCTAGTCGGAAAGTGGTTTCGGGACCACAAAATCGAGTCGTAAAAATAATTAATTGTTATATTCTATGCTTATTATGTGTGTACATGCATATGTCGACGTTTCATTCCCTAATTTTGCCAATTGCATGAGAAATTATTAAATAGGGATCAATATGAGACATGGTGAAATATGATAGACTAATTTTAAATGGTTTATTAGTGCATGTCAACACAAGGGTGGACTTGCATGTCAAATTGCCCAATTTTCTTTATAGTGGCCGGCCAAGATGGGTGTTGATGGGAAAATATATATGTTTAATTAGTTACTAAAATAAGAAATGGCATTATGTGAGAAAAAAATAATATTAGTGAAATAAAGTAAAGAAAACAAAGAGGAAGGAAGGCTCATCTTTCATCTCCTTCTTTGCCGAAATTGAGAAAGGAAAGATTGAAAAAAAGAAACCAAGGCATTCGGCCATGGCTAGTTCAAAGGAAAGGTATGCATTGTGATTTTATTCTAATTGGTGTTGAGATTAAGTTGATAAGTGTATAGTCTAGTTAACCCATAGCTAAATTTATGAATTCATTGTTGGGAGATAAGAATGGAAGTTGCCGTATGTATGGGTATATATGCACTTTGGAAAGGAGATTTTTGGGTGTTATTTGAGTTCTCTTTATGTATGTATGTGCATGAGTATTCGGTCATGTTATAGATTCATGTTGAAAAATGTTAATGATATATGTGTCATATAAATGTACTTGTGAATGAACTTGAGAATATCTAAATTATAGGTTGGAGGTGCCGAATGTAGTGTTGGATGAGTTTTAAAGAATAAAAATTTAGGTGACTAGAGGTTAATGACATTTGGCCAAAGGCTTGTGTGCTAGCAAAATCGGTATAAATGTTGTTCGATGTGTTGAATTGAGTAAGTTAGATGTTGGAACACTTAAGGATTTGGCATCTCTATGACATTAGATATAAATGTATGAAAGGCTAAGTTTAAGTAGTAAGGCCAAATAGGTTATAGATAAGGCACTTGTGAGTATTTGGCCAAGCAATTTGCAAATTAGATTAGGGTTCTTGTGACATTTAATGTTGAGTTTAATTTGGTATATTCGGCCATCTAATTAAGTATATAGGTGATGTTGAATTTAATCTTGCACATTCGGCTATATGGGTGTACACAATTGTGATACTATCCTTGATTGGATTATCGACAATAGGGTGATAGTATATGGTTGTTAACCAAAAGTTCAAAAGCATGGGGTAGAAAGATAAGAATTGGCCATGTGTCTCCTATGCTATGAAATCATTAATATTTTGATATAAATATTTAGCAAGACGGTTAAACTAGTTAATTTATCGATTTAGCTCAAGAAGTTAAAGGTGGAGAGGCAAGCAAGGGCAAAGGAAAGAACATCGAGTAGCCGAGTTGGAATCGTTTTCCCCAACATAAGGTAAGTCACCAAGCATATATTTTGTATTGATCTAAATAGACATAATGTCTATGTAATTATGCCGAATGGAATGATAAATTTATATATATGTATGCATGTGGTGATGAAAGTGTTGAATGAAAAGAAAAGAGGTGAGATGTATTGAGTTGTTGATTTCGGCACTAAGTGTGCGGGTATAAACATTTATGATCATGAGATTGGCACTAAGTGTGCGGGTTTAAATTGTACAGCACTAAGTGTGCGAGTTTGATTATATAGCACTAAGTGTGCGAGTTGATTATATAGCACTGAGTGTGCGGACTTAATATATATTTTTGAATCACTATGGACACTAAGTGTGCGACATTATTGAGTTGATCACGGACAGCGGATCGGGTAAGTACCTTGAGTTCATGGCTAATAGGCGCTATGTTTATATTTGGAGTTGAGCTTGGTAAGTTTGAACCTATGTGACAATTATAATTGAAGTCACGTACATAAGATTTATCGTGGAATAGGTGAAAGGTCGTTTAGTTGTATGATTGTAACGAAAATAAAATGATGTATGAAAATGCCTCAAATATCCTATTGATTGGTATATGGAATGTGAATGCATGACTTGGTATGAGATTGAGCCGATAGGTCTAAGGAACTATGGCATGGTTCGGTATGCATGGTAGTGCATTGCTTATGACTTACTGAGTTATATACTCACTCGGTGTTTTCTTGTCACCTATTTTAGGTTTCTTGGACTCGTTTCTTTTTGCGTGATCGGGCCGTCATCGAAGTCATCACAGCAGCTAGCAAGTTTTGGTACTTTCTTCTTTGTCGGTTTAGGAGAACATTTCGGCATGTATAGGCTAATATGTTTTGTTGAAATTTGGTATGTAAACTTTTAGCCATGCGAAAATGGCATAAATATTCGGTTGGATTTGGTTCTATAATGTTAGGTCGTAAGTCTTGGTAATTCGATTTTTATGCCATATGTCATGGTTGATTATTTTTGGTGTTAAAATTTATGATATGGCAATAGTGTAGTACGGAGATGTTTGACAATGATTAGCCTTTGGCATGGCTAGTCATGATCATAATTTGTGATATGTATGATGAATTACTAGTTAGATCAAGGAGAAATCACGAAATAGGCTTAGTTGCTTTAGTAGCAGATGCTGGCAGCAGCAGTGACGTGAGATTGAAAAATCACTAAAAATTGTAGGAATGGAATTAATTAATGAATAAATTATGTAATTGAAGCTTGACGAGTCTATTTTCATATAGAAGAAACGAAACGACCATATGAGCTGTATGTTAGGAGATAATTAAACTCTTGTGAAACAAGGCCAGAGCGATTTCTGGATCCCCTGTCCCGACTTTAGAAATTCACCCTAAATTAATCAGAGACAATTAGAAGTCATGCTTTATATGTATAGATTTCGGTTTGAGTCTAGTTTCATTAGAAACCAACGGCATAAGTATTGGAGCTCTGTAAAGGGAGATATCTAAGTCGTAATGCACAAGGGTCAGAGTAGTTGAACCCAGGAACAGGGACGACTTTAACTAACAAACTGTACCAATTGGCCCGACCAAAAATTCTACAAAAATTCTACCATATAGAGATATGAGTCTAGTTCCGGGGAAAATTTACGGAACTGGATTTTGAGTTTCATAACTCAAGATATGATTTTTAAAGTGACTAGTACGCAGATTGGCAGCTTGTCTGGGAAAGTTTTAATAAGTGGTTTGAAGTCTGTTAACACCTCGTGTTCGACTCCGGCGACGGCCTCGGGTTCGAGGTGTTACATGATGATATCCAGATCGAAGGTCGATCTTAGAAAATACAGAAGCCCCCCTAAGCTGGTCAAACAGATCGTCAATCCTTGTCAGTGGATACTTATTCTTAATTGTCAGTTAGTTCAACTGGCGATAATCAATGCACATCCGCATTGTACCATCCTTCTTCTTCACGAATAACACCGGTGCTCCCCATGGAGACACGCTTGGCCTAATAAAGCCCCTATCCAACAACTCCTAAATTTGTGCCTTTAGCTCCACCAACTCCTTCGGTGCCATCCTATACGGTGCAATAGACACTGGCGCCGTCCCAGGCAACAAGTCAATTCCAAACTCCACTTCTCGGTTTGGAGGTAATCCCGGAAGCTCCTCCGAAAAACACCTTGAAACTCCTTTACGGTCCTTACCTTATCCACTGTCAATCCCTTTCTCTTCTGACTGGCTTACAAATGCCAAATAGGCCTCACAACCTTTTCGAATCCACTTTTCGGCCCTCAATGCTGACACCACATTAGACAAATAATCCCTTCGCTCACCTATCATCATAACCTCCTCACCCTCCGTGGTCCTTAACACCATTCGTTTTGCAGCACAATCTAAAGTCGCCCTATGCTTAACAAGCCAGTCCATTCCCAGAATGAGGTCAAACTATCTGAACGGTAACTCCAACAGATCTCCAGGAAAAACCTTGCCTTGAGTTTCTAAGGGTACATTCCTATATAGTTTGTCTACCCTAACCGAGTGACCCAAAGGACTTAACACAGATACCCCACTCACAATCTTCTCAGAGTGCACACCCAACGACCCAGATATGGCACATGCAACATATGAATGAGTAGATCCAATATCCACTAAAGCAGTATATGTCATGCCAGAAACCAAGAACGTACCAGTTATGACGTCAGGTGCGTCGCCCTCCTCTCGACGACGAGCTGCATATACCAAAGCTGGCTGTCGAGCTTCCGCATTTCCAATACCTCTGCCAGGTGCCCCTCGACCTCGGCCATTTCCGTTTCCACCCCTACCTTGTCCACGTCCTCTCGGTGGTTGTGGTCCACCTCTCATGGGTTGAACAACCCTCTGTACAGCAACTTGAGCCTGATCAGCTCTCTGTGGGCAGTCCTTAACTCTATGCTCCATAGATCCGCATCGGAAACAAGCACCGGAACGTTTCCTACACTCGCCCAAATGTACCTTACCACAGTCTCCACAGATTGGTGGTCTAACCACATTCATCGGCACTGCTCGCACAGGTTCCTCTACTCTTGCTCTCTTAATATTCTTATTAGCACCACCCGAGGGTCCTGAATCCCTCCGAAAACTGTTTTGATCCTTCTCCCGATTCTACTTTTCAGCCCGCTTAACCTCCTCTGCTATGTTTGCCTTCTCCACCAAGACCGCAAAGTCGCGCTCCCTCTGCGGAGCAATCAACACCCTCAGGTCATCCCTAAGACCATCCTCGAAGCGTACACTTCGCTCATATTCCGTAGCAACTATGCCCACGGCATACGGGCTTAACCTCAGAAACTCAGCCTCGTACTCGGCAACTGTCTTACCTCATTGCACAAAATTCAAAAATCCTTCCTGCGAGCATCCACATAACTTGCCCCAACATACTTGCCTTTAAAGGCCGTCTTAAACAGTTCCCAAGTTACCCTTTCAGCTGGGGTTCCTTCTCTCACGGTGAGCCACCACTGGTAAGCCTCGTCCCGTAGCAACGATACGGCTCCCTTCAGTTTCTTCTCCACAGAGCAATCCAAGTCATCCATAATTCGTTCTGTGGCCTCCAACCAATATTCTGCCACATTCGGGCAATACTAGACACACCCCTAAAAATCTCCGCTCTGTTGGCCCGGAGTCATTCCGAAATGGACCCTCGAACTCCATTGCCCGTACTTGCCCCGGCAACCCTTTCCAGAACACGAAGCATTGCCTGCGACAGGGCGTCATCCCCAACACCACGATCATGTGACTCTACTTCCGTTGCCGATGGTACAGGTGCGTCTGTCGCCGGCATATGTCCCGAAGATGAAGATACCTCTCGAGCCCTTCCTCGGCCACGTCCACGGCCTTCCACGGCCTCTTCCACAAGTGGCTCTTGTACTCATATTGTATTATCTGTTTACGAATTTTATGCATTAACCCGGTATTCCAGTGATTATTACAGATGTTTTATGAATCAGACAGTATTTCAGAGATTGTTCTCGCAGAATCGAAGTCTAACTATAGTTTCAGTCTCTTATCAAATTTTCCTAGGGTTTTAGTATCATCCTATCTACAGCATCTTAGCAGAGTTTCAGTACAGATAAATAATCCAGAAAAATATTTAGAGAAATTCAGAATGATACTTACAGGCTTGGGCCGGAGATTCGGAATGCCACCTTTAAAAGTCCAGATTTTAAAAATCGATTTTTTTCTTTTTTGAAAGTATTCGTTTTTGTAAACCCATTCCACAGCTGAGTTATTGCAACCTGGCTCTGATACCACTAAATGTAACACCCCAAACCCGGCCTAGACGTTATGACCGGATCCGACGTGCCACATCAAAAACGTTAAAAACATTTTTCCATTCTAAGTTCAAAAAATCGTACTTAATGTTCAAAGGATTAATTCATTAAGGGTTAAAGTGAATGGAAGCTGTGCACCAGGTAGGAAACCGGAAAAGAGGAGGTGAGTCCATCGGACTGCTTAAGTACCAAGCTATTTCGGATCTAATCCTAGACATGCACACCACCATTCCCACACTCCAACATCGTGTATTTCTTTAAGTTACCATTGTAATTATGTTCATTTTAAAATAAAATATATTTAATTTTGGGAAAATGTTATCACAGTAGAAGCCTTGTTCGAGATCGTGTTACTTTGAAATCAATTTATGTTTTTGAAAACGAACCCTAGATCTAGCCCATTTTGATAGTTAATATAAATTAAGTTCATCATAATAAAATATAAACCAACCCATAAAAAATAATAGAGCGGCCTTATTACATAATAAAACCCAAATCATCAAAGTAAATGAAAAATAAAGTCCAATTCACCAGAAGAAAACCATATTGCAGAACGAGTGGCCACTCCGAATCCCTCGGAGCTCCAAGCCCACTATGGTTGGGGATTACCTGCATGATAAAAAAGGGGATGAGTTTGGGGAAACTCAGTGTGTAAAATTAACCCAACCATAGCCCATATCAGCTCAAACCACAGAAACAGAATAAATTGGCCTTAGCCCAGAACAGTATACAGAATTAAGCCCATAGGCCCATAGCAGATCAGATCAAATATTTCATGTATATGCAAAACCCGACCCATAACCAACCACATGCACCCCCCTTACCAACATTTCACCATGTAAGGAGACTACTCGACCCACCCAACAGCTACACGCCTCAGAAATATGTAGCATGGCTGCCAGAACAGATAATGTGACAGAGTCACCAGATACAGATAATCGTCGCAGAGCTACTAAAACAGATATATGTGGCAGAGCCACCAGATCAGATAATTGTGGCAGAGCCACCAGGACACTTCCTCCATAATATAACCCATGTCCCCATGCAACAAATATTTATTCATGGCATACATCATACAGATTTAAATCAACATACTTTTCAGACAAAATTAACCCTAGGGGCATATTGGTCATTTACACCTAGGGGTATCATGGTAATTTTCCATACATAAGGGTATTGTAGTAATTTAGCTACTTTTAGGGTTTTCATGCATATCCTATCCATTTATGTACTATCAAAATACTTACCGCGCATACTTACCAAATTGAGCCCGTTGGCCCATAAACCCGATTTTTGGCCCATTAGGCCCAGGTTTTCAAAAATACACGAAATCGCACGTACTGCAGTTTATTACCTTCAGAATACCAAACGTACAAACCCAACTATCTTATAAGCATTCGCACACTCGCAAATTCCCAAAATACCAACTTTCCGGCATTTCGGCTTTTCGGCTTTTACCGATCTAGTCTATGAGAGGGTGTCAGTTACACACCTATTTTATGACGATTCGCTGACGAGATCCATGCACAAACTGCCTATAATTATAATACTACCACGTTAATCATACTACCGAAATGAACTACATAGTAACTTCTTACCATATTCGGCCAACAACACCTTAGGCCTTAGCGTTCCTACCTTTGCCGAAAATAGCGTCTCGATCCAGATCCGTTCGCTCCACTTGTCCAAGCCCTTGATCAACAGCCTCTTAATCACACTATTACCAAAATAATACTATTATCTCAACCCCTTAGGGCTATAAGTCCAAAAAACGACAACCTCCCTAACCTTTTAGGGATTCTGGCTTTTCTTAAAATATGAAAGATAGACTAAGTTTTAAAGACTTACCACCGATTCTTTCAGTAAACGTTCCCCCTTAGTTCTTACTTGATTCTGATGCAGTTCTAAGCCCTCAAACGATAACAAAAGTCCAGCCTTTAGTGATCTCATTATTCGGCTATGTCCCTAGGATATTGTGGGAGTTTCGGCTTTTTGCAAAAGTGTAGAGAAAGATAAAATATGAGGGTTTTTACTTGTGGTATTGTCGACAGAAACCTGGGGTTTAGAGGATAAGAGAATCGGCCAAAGATGATGAGAAAAATTAAGAGAATTGGCTAGGGAAATCAGTATAAGAGGAATCAAGTTTTCGGGATTTCGGGATTTGAGGCAATTGGCTATAGTTTTAAAAATAATGGAAGGAAGGTGGTATAGAGTAAGGTGGCTGAAGGATTCGGCTATGGGAACAGAAGAAGAAAAGAATAGCAAATGGAGAGAAAAAGAAAAATAAAAGGAGAGGAAGAGTGATCAGAAAACGGCTCATTTACCCCCTTGTGCCGAATTTATACAAGCACTACCCTAGCCGAATTTCCCATGCTAAAATCCCTTGGCCGGGCACCTCTTGTTCCTTGATCAGCTCCTAGATTTCCTCCCTTATCTGCTCCTAAATCCTATCCCTTATCAACTCCTAAATCCAATCCCTTATCAACTCCTAAATCCTCTACTGTCAGACTTTCACTTCAGTTCCACTGCTTACCTTTTATGTACATAAAATTAATATCATTAATTTGCTTACCTTGTGACTCGAACCTTAGCCCTCCTTGGTCATCCACACTCCACCTCTAAAGCCCCTAAGTGGCGTCACATGCCATCTTACCACAGGCATCCTTGTGTTCTCTTTTACCCAGTTAATACTTAAAAGCCCAGTTAACCAGAACCCCTTTTCCCTATGGATTAAAATCACCTAAATTACTGGATTTTAACCTAAGCTTGGGCCTTCTAGAGGCCCCCTATCATAATTAAACCTTCATCAAGCAGACAGAACACAAAATTTTAAATTTTACCAATCATTCACAGAATTCCCAAAAATTGGGGCGTTACAGATGGTACCTGGTGTTGAACTTTAACTTGCTAACATATCAAACACTTAGACACAAATTTAGAAATATCACGTTTCATTCTTAGCCACAATTTCAAATCATTGTACATTTTGTTACTCCTCAGATGCACAAACATAATACCATTGTGAGCTTCATACAATATCTTCTGTACAAGTTTTGAATTCTTCGGTACACATATTTTGCCTCTGAATAACAGACAACCATCATATCCAATCTGAAATTTTGAATCGAAATTTGACTTACATTGTACCCGTTTAACTTGTAATTCATCATCACTCTTCTGAGCTTTAAAGATCTACTATAGAAATGTCGGTATAGCTTTTAACTCAACTATGATTGAACCATCATCAGATAATGACAATCGGGTGTTCATTTCTCGCAAGACAAACATGGATTTTCTGCTCAGAGCATTTGTAACTACATTGGCTTTTCCTAGGTGATAGTCAATAACTATAAAAATAATTAGCGGCCTTATTACAAAAAAAACCCAAAACCATAAACGAAAATATGGAAAATCTAGTTCACCAGAAGAAAACGAATTTGCAGAAAACGTGTGGCCACTCCGAATCCCGCCCAGCTCCAAGTCCACCAACTAGGGCTCACTTGCAAGGATGGAAAAAAAGGGGTGAGTTTGGGAAAACTCAGTTTATACAGAAACCCATCCAAAGACCAAATCAGCTCGAGCCCATTGGGCCTAAGCTCTATTCAGATAACAGTACACAGTGGACCGAAGCCCTTTCAGAATACAGTAGCAAGGCCTTAGCCCCTTTTTACATAACAGTGTGGCCTATAGGCCCAGTTCAGTAACATAGGTAACAATAGTAGTAATGCATGCAAACCCATCTGGGGAGACTACTCAATCCACCAACCGCTACACTACCCCGTACCAGCCCTACACTCCATGTGGGTAATATCTCAACCCACCTAGCCCTACACTCCACAGTTGCAGCAACGCTGCTCAAATATCAGTAAGTTGAGGCAAAGCCTCCAGTACGTGGATGAACCACTTTCAATACTTCCTCCATCAATACCCCGATCCCATGCAACAGATATTAATAAAGCATATCATGTACAATATAGTATTAATCAATCATGCAGTTTAGCCAATTTAAACCCTAGGTGTATTTCGGTAATTATGCTATTTAGGGGTAATTTCGTACTTACGCAACTACACAAGCTACTTCAGTAATTTTTAGCAGTTTTATGCAATTTGGTTCCACCATCTAACTAACAGGCTAATTTGCCCATCTCTTACCCATATGGTCCGTAAGCTCATGGGCCCAGTTTGGCCCATCGAGGCCTCTTTTTTCGAATACGTTAAGACGTCACACAAACTTACTTACCACCTTGCGGTGCGAGATCTAACATTTACTCTACGTCTTGAGAGCATTCGCATACTCACAAGCCCATGAAATGCCATAATTTCAGCATTTCAGCTTTTGCCGAATTGAACTAAGAAAGGGTGTT